>NC_046166.1:9352882-9497882 GCF_011064425.1 Rattus rattus | reverse complement strand
CCAGATGTAATTGCAAGTGGAGGTGATCATTACAAAGAAGAAAGGAAAACGGCCCCTGAGAAGGCGTTACTGCTGAGAAATGGAAGGAGCGGTGCTGAAACTGGAAGGCTGAGGGAAGGTGAGGTATGAGAATGGGGAAGAAGATGAGGTCCAAGGGATAGCTGGGTTCAGGCCATCGGAGTGGGAGTTAGTAAATTGTCTCTGTACAGGGCCAGGCGGCGAACACTCTGCACATACAACTGTCTCTGTTGTATTTTTCAGCTTTGCCTTTGTACAATGAACACACAGTCAGGAGTAGTATGAAACTGAATGGGTTATGATGTGTTCCAATAAAACTTTATTGGCAAAATGGGCTGGGGACCAGATTTAGTCCGCTGAAAAGCAGCTGAAGACTTAACCAGAGAGCTGTTGCTTGCCCTCCTTCATTTTGGAGCCCTGTAGACCATATTGTAAAAGGTCACTTTTATCTAATGAGATGATAGGCATGTGACATTTCCAAGGTCAAGAATAAAGGGATGTGGTTTGTCTTTAGAAGATCACTCTGGCTGTTGGTTAGAGATTGGAAGTCACAGTCAGAACCAGGTCAAGAATATGGAGGTTCTGTACACAGCAAAGACCTCCCTGAAGTGGCTGCCACAGTGGGTCAAGCTGCCCACCTGTGTCTTCATGACAGAACCACACTCCCCGGGCCATGAATTCAGACACTGGCAAGGGATCAGCATTAGCATACACACCCCAAGTTAAGAGAGAGTTGGGAACAATTCTCTTTCCTTCTCCTACTATCGAAAACTATATTCTAGAAACTGCCATTGTAAGTTCACGAGGATAAAATGGAGCAGAAACATCCATTTCCATGTAGTGCCCATGAAATAAATGCAAGGAATAAACCTGGTATCTTAAGCCACCAGGAGGTGAGAGCTGTCCGTGTCTGCGGTCAGCCTTGCTCATTGTGACCTGGAGTGGTAGAGTGACAAGTGGCAGGAGGCGGGCCTGTGGGAACATGTCTTCAAAGTAGAGCTGTAGGTTTTTCTGTGGAGTTAGTTGCTGGGTGTTTGAAGATAAAATAGAAAAGGACTTGTAGGGAATTCAACGTGAGCCACTCAGTGAACAACATTGAGAATGCACAGAAGCAGGGACTGGGTGAGGTCAGTCGAGCCAAGCTGCCCAGGTTTAAGTAATGGTCGTATATGTATTGACTGTGGACTTGACCAACTAGCAAGCTTTCTCGTGGGATTTCCTTATCTGTGAAATGAAAATGGAAGCAGCATTTACTTCAGGAAGCTATCTAGAAGACTAATGTAATGAAGACCACTTGCTTTTCAAAGCATCCAGTCCCTGTCACAAAGGAGTGCCAAAATAAATGTCGGTTGTCACCATCCTCATCGCCATCATGACTGAGAACGTGTATGTGGAGTCAATTCCTTACCGAGTCCCAGGCTCCACAAACCAATGCCTGGAACGTCACAGCTGGTCATGGGAGCCTGACTCAGCCTTACTTCTGGTTTCTGTCCTTCCAGATGCCTGCCACACGAGGCTGAGCTTCACAGAGTCACCCTCACTTATGCCTGCTCCACCCAACTCCTGAGAGCCAGTGCGAAGTGACATGGGGTCTCCTAATTCCACAGTGATTCCACAGAGAGCCTCTGGCTGGGTGACTTTGACACACTGTCTTTCCCTTATCTCTGCCCTCACTGGATGACAAGTGAAATCGTCCTAGAACATTCTAAAGACATGCCACTCCTTATTTGCATCCATTTGGTCATTAAAAGAACTAAAACCACCATAGTATACTATCTTCAAAAGCTGAAACATATGGTTACTTCCCCCCAGGGCCTGAGAGTCATACTTGGGATCTTCTGCAGCATCTCTAGTACAAGCCCTGTCCCCTGAGTGCTGACAGTGTTGATCTCAGTGATGACCGTGATCTGCTCCTAGGGCTGACTTGAAGGTATGGTTGAGGAGACGGCGTTTGCTGTAGACATGAGGGAGAGCACAGGCGGGGGAATTTGGAGGAGTCCAGAGCAGGGAGAGAAAGTAGTAGACTAGACATGACCAGCAAACTGATGTGGGCCATGAGATTGGGGTGGATAAGAGAGGAAGAGAAGAGAGAGAAAATCAACAGGACAGAGAGAGAGAGAGAGAGAGAGAGAGAGAGAGAGAGAGAGAGAGAGAGAGAGAGAGTGTCAGAGACAAAGGAGGCAGAGAGACAGCAAGACAGACAGAAAGAGACAGAGAGGGAGACAGATAGACAGACAGACAGACAGAGAGAATCAAGAGAGAATAAGGTCAAAATGACTGAGTTCTACAGGAATCAGAAGCTGGAGAAGAGAAGCAGGGCCTCTGAGCTGAAGAGGTTGGGGTAGAGGGCATGGTAAGAAGAGCCGAGGGGAGCCATGGGTATAGAGTGAGCACTGTGGTATGTTAATAGGAGCCATTCATCCTTGGGGACCTGGCCACCAAGTGAAAGAAGATGGCAGAACAGAATGAAGGTACCAAGCACACGAGACTGAAATGACAGGAGAACCCAGCTCAGTGCGGACCTGATTCACACACCGGATCAAAGGGAGTTATAAAATCTCCCTTCTGCAGTAGCTAGGAGAATTCGTTAATGAGCGGTTGGGTGTGAGGTATCTCAGTGCTATTCTTGGGTGTGCTAATGAGTGTACCAGTTATACTGAGAAAGAAATTTAATGTGAGCTGAGTTGTTTAAGGGTACAGGGATTCGATGTGTAAAACTTACCAACAGTTCAGCAAAAGTAAGCAAAAAAGGAGTTCAGGGGCCAAAGGGAAATGGCTACAGGGCGAGGTCAGGAGCACTTGGGTGTCCATGCGGTGCTTTTGAATTCCTGTGCATTTGAGAGATTTACGATAATGTTGGGAACAAAGCCTGTCACTAGTTGATGGGCAGTGTGTCACGCTGTCAGCTGGGGATTCCCTCTCTTTGTCTCTTCCTGGCTTGGAACAGGAAAAGGGGGTGGGGGGCAGAGCAGAGCCATGGTAGGATCCAGAGCACAGACAGCTGGAGAGGATGATTCTGAGAAGATGCTGAGCGAAACTGTGTGTGTGGAGGGGATGGTGGAAGTGGTGCATAGCTGTGAGCACACACAGGCATGTGTACACTTGTGCGTGAGTGTGTGTGTGTGTGTGTCTGTGTCTATGTGTGTGTGTGTGTCTTCTGTGAGTGTGTCTGTGTGTATATGTGTGTGTGTGTGTGTGTGTGTGTGTGTGTGTGTGTGTGTGTGTGTCTGTGTGTGTGTGTCTGTGTGTGTGTCTGTGTGTGTCTGTGTGTGTGTGTCTGTGTGTGTCTGTGTGTCTGTGTCTGTCTTGTGTGTGTGTGTCTGTGTATGTAGGTATCTGTGTGTGTTGTGTGTGTGTGTGTGTCTTGTGTGTGTGTGTGTGTGTATATGTCTGTGTGTCTGTTTGTCTGTGTATGTGTGTATCTGTGTGTGTCTATGTATGTCTATGTGTGTGTCTGTGTGTCTGTCTTGTGTGTGTGTGTCTGTGTGTGTTTTTGTGTGTGTCTGTGTGTATCTGTGTGTGTGTGTGTGTGTGTGTGTGTGTCTGTGTGTGTCTGTGTGTGTGTCTGTCTGTGTGTGTGTCTGTGTGTGTGTGTGTGTGTGTGTGTGTGTGTGTGTGTGTCTGTGTGTATGTGTGTGTGTCTGTGTGTGTCTGTGTGTCTGTGTTTGTGTGTGTCTGTGTGTGTGTGTGTGTGTGTGTCTGTGTGTGTCTTGTGTGTGTGTGTGTCAGTGTGTGTGTGTGTGTGTGTGTGTGTGTGTGTGTGTCAGTGTGTGTGTGTCTGTGTGTGTCTGTGTGTGTGTCTGTGCGTGTCTGTGTGTGTTACACTGACATAGCTGACAAAAGCTTATGGAAATAAAGTCTCCCATGTACGTTTTGCTCCCAAACTAAGGAGACCTTTCACCTTCCTCCCCTGGGGGCTCAGAAGTTCCCTCCTCTCCCCTCACCATATGGCCCAGTCACACGAGCTGGGTGAATATCTTCACATGGCTTTATTCGCTGGGTGTTTGACCCGTAACTTTAAGAGACATATTTGATGAGCATCACAGTTATGTAAGATGGTCTTTAGCACCAGACTGTTGGTCACTCCTTCCAGGAACTGGAGTTCCACAAAGGCTGACAGGTTAAGAAATAAAATTCATGGGAAATAAATACCAATTTAGACTTGTGTGTGCACAGGTTGTCAGTCAATACTCCATTTAGAAAAAGTAGATGAAGAGCAAAGACTGGGCTGAAGGATCTGAGAAACGCTAGCTGCTAGAGCTTCGTGTACGTGAAGACCAAGAGTTAGGTGTTAGCTCTCTGGCTCCAGCCATCCCGAGCTTAGGATGACTGTAGTAGGAACCTGGATTTTCACAGGCATCTATCAGCCACTCACTATAGTATACCTCACACACACACACACACACACACACACACACACACACACACACACACACACACACACACCTGGAGTAATATGAAGTATCCCTGGTACCTAGAACTCTGCCCACCTTAGAAACCAGGGATCTCCGTTACTTTCATGGTTCTGGACAGCCCCCCCCCCATGTTCCAGACCTTCCTGGATGTTCAAGCTTTCTCTTCTGAGAACTGTTTCCTAAACCAAGGTCTCCAAGCCTACCTTTGGTACCCGAGGAGGGGCAGGCTCACCCTGAGGGTCACCTCACAGATCCTGACTGTCTGGTATGTTTCTTAGGCAATTAGGGCTACCACTCCTCCCTCAGATCTTCGTGTCCCTTGTCTCCAAGAGGATTCAGGTGCCAAACGTCATAGAGTTAGGTCAGAGCCGTGGAGGTTTGAGTCTCCACATTTTAACTGCAGACCTCACGAGCTTAGCACATGCACTTCAAATTTCCGGGTCCCTAGTTTTTTCTGAAAGGTGACCACAAGACTGTATCTGCCACCTGGCACTGGCATGGTGACTCGCTGTGGTGCGTAGCCACTGCCTGACCTGTCAGCCAGCACCCACACACTCCAGAGGGCAGCTGAGGCTCTGAGGCAGTCCACATGCTGGAGCTGGAGAGACTGATGGAGACGTTTACTCTTCTGTATCGACTTGACTTAAAGAAGATCCCTCTAGCTCAGTTACACTACTGATGAAAATCCAGAAATGATTTCTTTTTTTCCATGAATCCCACCGAGGGTGATGTTCTGGGGCTCAATCACTGTCCCCAGGGGAAGTCACTCCTGACCACACCACCTTCCTGACCCACCAATGCTCACTAACATGGGCAGACTGTGGAGTTTGTCCTGGTGAGAATCTTGTCCAAATCACTTCCAGGCGGGGCAGGTCTCAGGAGCATCTGACAGAGATGCTCCTCTACTCGGGTTTGCTGTGTGGGTCACACCTCACCAGGAGGCGTTTATCTCTGCCTTCCAACAAACTTCAGACCCAGCAGCAAAGCGTGTGCTGGCTGGGCTTGGAGCCTGAACTCATCTATTGTCCCACTCCTTTGCTACCAGCCTATTCATCCCCAGTGGTCACTTTCTGGCCTTATGGGAGGCCGAGGGCTGGATATAGGGAAAGTCCCCTACTAGTGGCACTGTTTGGGGATGTTTGAGACAGGAGGCTGAGCTGGAGGACATGGGCTGATAGGGATTGAGCTTCAGTGGTTACAGTTTGGCTGCACTGTTTCCGGGTCTGGTCACCACATGAGAACTCTTGCTGCAGGCCTTTCTATGGTGGAGCATCCTGGCCCCCATCATACTCCCCTCACAGCTGAAACTCTGAACCAGAGTTTGGCTTTTTCTGTCAGATATCTTATCACATCAGTAAGAACATAACCAACCAAGTGGAGAGAGGACTCGAGTCAACTGCTGCCCTCCCCTGAAGCCCCTCCAAAACCTTAGCACAGTCCTAAGTAGGGGACAGAGGGAATCCCAATGGACTGAAGGTACTGTTTGTCTTTAATTTCAAACTTTTAATCTGACCTATTCGTCAAACTCCCAAGGGTATTTCCTGTGCTGTTGAAGCCCATTTCAGAAACCCCTTGCCTATGCTGGTAGAGTATGCTCCCCCTGGTAGTTTCAAACTTGTGGTCTGACAGCAAGATACTTGATCCATTTCAAATTGGTTGTTGTCCAGAGTGAGCGAAAGGGATTTTGTTTCATTTTGCTACAGGTGTATAAGCAGGTCCCCAGTCCCAGGTTAGAGGCTGTCTTTTCTGTCATTGTAGAGTTAGGCCAACTTGGTGGATAATCAAATGGCTGACCCACAGAAAAGACATCAGCAACGTGGGCATCCCCACTCTCCCATGAAAGCAATTACTGACTCTCGTCATTAGAAACTTCCTGGACTCTCCTTATGTGGGAGGAGGGGCCATCTTCAGAGTTACTGTTTGCTGACCATAGATTATTGTAGCAATTTGCAACAAATTCTAAGTTTTCATGGACTTTGTATCTTTCCTTTTAGGAATGGGTGCTAGAATAGTAAAAGAAATTAACAAATTAACCCACCCCCATTTCTTTTCTTTCTATCCTGCTTATTTCAGTCCTTCCTAAGAGACCCTAAAGGGTCTTGGAAATCTTTATTTCATATTCAAAGTTGCTATAGCTTAAATTCTCTCCACTTCATATTCTTCCTCGGTTCTTGACAGTTCTAAATCTTGTGGATATAGCTGTGATAACAGCTATTCAAAAATTTCCAGGAGATATGCTTCCTCCTTGTCTGTGACTGCCTGGGGGATTTTGCATAATTGGAATCTTCAATATATTTCAGGATGTAGGCAAACACTGGCTGGAAGTCCTGAAAATAAAGAAAAGCATTTTAATGCACATCACACATCTCCTGGACTTTGTACCTGTTTGGAGTAGAACACTTAAAATACACTGGGAACCTAAGTAAGGCATTTACCTCCTCTACAAAGCACCCATCTCCCCTCCCCTGCCTTTCTCCTGCTTCCCAGTTTATGCCCACCCTGCAGTTGTTGGGTTCAGGGTGGAAGCTGAGAACACTTGCGTCAGAGACAGAAGTTGAAAATGAAAACTTTATTTTCTGTGCTTGCAGGGAGGCGGCCAGTTCAGGATCTGAACCACATCCCCAAAGGGAGATTGCACAACATTCTTATAAGATGAGGACACAAAGCAAGGCAGATAGGGTGGGCGTTGCATTGGTCAATCTTATTTCGACACAAGGGTTAAGCAAGGAAGTTAACATTAGTGACTGGGCCTTATCTGGGTCAACTGGTTTCGGGGTCCTTGAGTCAGCTTTTAAAGTCAGGTCCTCTCATGGACTCTGGGCCAGAATTCTGAAATGATAAGGGAACAAAATAGTGGACAAGCAGCCTGTGTGTCAATTTCATCAAAATAGGCAGCATATTCATTACCTGTGTGCCTTAGTTTAGATAATGGGATCACAGAATCTTTCCGCATTGTTACATCGTTCACTGGTTAACAGACAATCGTGAAACACCTGAAGAAGCAGGACGGGAGTTGGGTTCTGGGGCCTGGGAACATGAACTCAGTTATGATCCTGCCCTGCCAGCAGGTAGATCTCATCCCTGAGAGGACAGAACTCAGGAAACTACCTGAACACCGTGATGGGAGAAACAGGTAGTGGTTGAAAGGTTATGAAAGATGAAATTATACCAACAGAATATTTTTCCTTTTAGAATAAAAAAGAATCAGATGGCTGGGGCAGTGTGCACATTTCTGTTTGTCACCGCACGTCAGTGCAGTCTCCTGTTCAACTCTGTCCACCATTTTTGTGTTAGTAACTGCACGTCTTTGTAAGGACGGCCCCTGGTAATAACTTGGAATCAGGTGTTGTGATTTCTCCTGCGTGAGTCACTGGCTCCCTTGTGCCTGTTGGAGGTCTCTCGAGCTTGCCCATGGACTTTAGGATTTTTTTTCTAGGTCTGTGAAGAATCTCGTTGCTGGGGTCGCTCTGTTGATTCTGCTGCTGATGACATCACTGATGACATCACTTTCAAGGAGACAGTTGTCTTCACAGCACTGACCCTATTCTGCCAACACATTTTGACTTTTGAAGTTATCATGAATGGGCCCCCCGCCCTCTGACCTTTCATCTTGTGTGTTACTAACACAGGAAAAGCTGCTCTTGTTTTACGTTGGTTGGTGTCCCGCTACTTTGTGGATAGTGTTCAGTAGCTAGAGCTTTCTGCTGGGGCCTTGAGGATCCTTTGTGGATGGTACTTACTTGTCTTCTGTAGATGGGGTAATCTGATGGCTTCCTTTCCCGCTTGTATCTGTTTTGTTTCTCTCTTCTGTCCTACCACTAAGGCTCAGAATGTAGTCACTGTGCTGAGTAAGAGGAGGGGAGTTAGCATTTCTGACTTAGAGGAGGGGGCTTCATGTTCTTCTTCCCTGCCTAGTGTAATGTCGGCCACAGGTTGCCGCATACAGCCTTTATTATATTGAGACACACTCCTTCTATTCCTATGCTCCTTCTATTTCTCCCACTCTCTGATCGTGAGCAGATGTTGGACGTATCTGTTGAGATGATCCTGTGAGTCCTGGGCTTGAGTGTGTTTCATGTTTACTGATTTGAATATGTTGAACTATCTTTATGTCCCAGAAATGAGCCCAGCTTGATCATGGTGTGTCATGATTTTAATGTGTTGTTGAATCTGTTTTGCAAAATTCCTATGGTTTTAAAACCAACTGATATAATATGATTTTCCATAGCAGCCCAAGAAAATGAACACATCAGTCTTCACTCCTGGAAGGTCAGGAGCATAGGCATCAGTAGTTATCAATTCAATAGCATTGATGGGGGTAGTAACAGGCTATGGGGCTGTGCACTGACCGAGAAAAGATGAGCAAAATGCCCACATTCCAATGCTATGTAATGTCCACGCAGACAGGGTCATTACAGATGGTCCAAAAAGCAATGACAGCATTCAAGTGTGGCTGGCTGGGGGATGGAAGGCCAGAAAGTCCCTAGTCCCTAGAAAGACCAAGGGACTGTGCGTGTGTGTTTGTGTGTGTGTGTGTGTGTGTGTGTATGTGTGTGTGTTTTGTATTGTGTGTGTGTGTGGTGTGTGTGGTGTGTGGTGTGTGAGGTGTGTGTATTGTGTATTGTGTGTGTGTGTGCGGTGTGTGTGGTCTGTGGTGTGTGGTGTGTTTGTGTGTGGTGTGTGTGTGTGTGGTGTGTGTGTGTGTGTGGTGTGTGGGGTGTGTGTGTTGTGTATTGTGTGTGTGTGGTGCATGGTGTGTGTGTGGTGTGTGTGTGGTGTGTGGTGTGTGTGTGTGGTGTGTGTGGTGTGTGGTGTGTGTGTGTGTGTGTGTGTGTGACATTTGCTCTTAACCAACTGCAATCTTGAGTTAGATGTGAAGTTCAGAATGTGAGTTCAGATATTTCTGAACTCCATCTGACTTTGCTGTACCCACCATTCCCACTGCTTAGACATTGTACTGGAGTTGGGAGCTGATGGGGTCATCTCTGTCCACCTGCAATTCCACTATGTAACCAGTCTCATTTAATCCACTTTATAAAAGCTAATTCTCAACAATTTCTAAAGCACAGTAGCCAAACTGCTTAGTTAATATACTCGCCACCCAGCCTCTCTGGAGAAGCAGGCTGAAGTAAGGGCACCTTTGTCCTTGCTCAGTGATGTGCACAGCAGCACAAGTCCCCATACCTTGCTCCAGTACACAGCAGACTGCCACATCATGCTGCCTTTTACTGGTTAAGCAGCTCCTAACCTGGAGTTCTCCTTAGAGATACCACAGGCCTTTAGTGAGCTGACTTACTGCCCTGAGCCTGAGAGGGACAGCCGCTGAAACTCATCTTTGACCTTAGCAATTAAACATTCTCTTGTCTCCAGCCGTGGTAGCTAGCTCCCTTACCTTGCATTGGCCTGAGGTATCTTATGTTAAGCTACTGTGAATTCAGTGAAGGCATGAACCCTAAGATACAAATTCTTATGGTACTACAACGTCAATGTGCTTCTTCATTTGCCTGTAGCTAAACCCTTTTTGGGGTGGGGAAAAAAATCAAGTATTCCAAAAGCATTGATATCTGTAGCTGGAATGACGGGGCAACCTCTATGTAAACTCCAAGGCCTGGCAGCTGCAAAAGCATCTCCTGCAGGAGGACCTAACTGAGGACTGCCTAAGAGACCAAGGACTGCTGGTGCAGACAATGCCAGCCAATCAAGAACTGCTGTTTAGACGAGATGCTTTCTTGGGACCAATGGGGCTGGGGTGGAGGGTATTAAAGGAGCTCGCAGCAGTGCTCAGATGAGCTTGCTTGGGTGTTTCTCACCTGCTCCCAGACTCTGTGTCCTTGACTCTGTTGCCACCTCACCTCCAACCCCCAAGAGCAGGTAGAGTCCAGTGTCAGTAGTCCAGGGCACAGGCAACAGATAACCCCCTTTTATTCCCCTTCCCGAACCATGACCATGACAGAGCCTGTTCTGTAAGGTGTTTCCTAACGTGGGCATGCTCAGGATCAGACAGCTCTATGGTGTGACTGTCGCACAGCTCTGTGTGACTCTCCTTGAATGAAATCCCCCCTTTGTTGGAGGAGAGCACTGCTTTGCAGATAACTCTCATGCTCTCTTCACTTTCAGAAGGTCCTAAAGCATCATTTCCTGACCTGTGGACCAAGACTTCTATGAAGTCCTATGACCCTTTCACAGGTCACATATCAGATATTCTGCACATTAGGTATTTACATTATAATCACAGTTATAAAGCAGCAATGAAATAAGTTTATGTTTGGGGGTCACCACAATATTAAGGGGTCACAGCATTAGGAAGGTTGAGAACCACTGGACTAAAGCTTTTCTGTTCCCTTGAGTCTCTGCCATGCTTGTTTTGGCCTTTCTACTCACGAAGATGGGAAGCCACGGCATTTGGTTACAATAGGTCTGGGAACTCGGGCGTGTCTGTTGAGACCATGGACAACGGAATGGATTTATAAAAATAAACATCATCCCAAACCAGATGCAAATGTCATGCATACATCTTCCCACACAATGCCCCAAGCTTATGGGACGGTGCGAAGGAGAGGGACAAAAGACCCTTGGTTTTTCGTTCATGTGGAACAATAGAAAAACAGCATTGCTAACTCTTGGGGGAAAGAAGCAGTGGTGCATAAGCCCCCAGTTGGCCTGTGCACGAGCAGGCTGAAGACACCTTCTCCCAGGCAGCTCCCTTCCTCACTGTTAGACACTCTGGTGTCCTAGGAGCAGGGCACGGTGCTGAGCAGGGCTCTATCTCTCTCTCTCTCTCTCTATACACACACACACACACACACACACACACACACACACACACACACACACACATATTCACTCACATTCACATACACACACATTCACACACACACATTCACACATACATTTACACACATATTCTCACACATTCACACACACATTCACACACATTTATATGCATATTCATACACACATTCACATACACATACACGTTCACACAGACACACGTTCATAACACATTCACACACATTCATACACATTCATATACACGCACATTCTCACACACATTTACACACATTCACACACACATTCATATACATTCACACACATTTATACACACATTCACACACACATTCATATACATTCACACACATCACACACATTCATACACATATTCACATACACATTTACACACACATTTACACACACATTCTCACACACATTCACACACATTCATACACGCATTCACATATACATTGACACACACATTCATACACACATTCATACACACATTTATACACACATTCAGACACACATTCACATACACACACTTACACACACATTCTCTCACACACATTTACACACACATTCACATACACATTCATATACATTCACACACATTCATACACACATTCACACACACATCACACACATTCATACACACATTCACACACACACTTACACACACATTCTCTCACACACATTTACACACACATTCACACACACATCACACACACATTCACACACATTCACAGGCACATACACATTCACACACACATTCACATACACACACATTCACAGACACATATACATTCACACACACATTCACAGACACATACACATTCACACACACACATTCATATACACACACATTCTCACACACATTTACACACACATTCACATACATATTCATATACATTCACACACACATTCTCACACACATTCACACACATACACACACTGTTTAATTAAAATCGGTAGACCAGCTATGACACTGTGTGACAACCGTGTAAGCTGATGTTGTTGGAAGCAACTGTATAAAAGGCACACAGGGTCGTCTGTGTTACCTTTCTAAGACCCCATTTTACCTCAGTTTTAAGTGTAATATAGTTTAACGTTTCAAGAGCACCCGAATAAAATAAAATCCATAACAAAGTAACAAAAATGCTTCCACTTACCACTTGGTTAACCAAAATCAAATCAGCTGCATTGATCAGCAAACATATTTGGATGTGTCTAAAGAAGGGTGAAATAGAGCCAGAGCCAGCTTTCCGAGGAAGTGGGCACAGAGCCCAAAGAGGGGCCCTTTTCTACTGTCCAGTTACGTGCTCTGTGTTGTCTTTTTTCTTTTGTTTTGTTTTGGTACATTTAGGATATGTTTTGTAATAATAATAAAGGTTTGGAAGAACTAAATGGAAAAAAATAAACTCATAAAAACCCTAGAAAATAAAATCTATTATTTTTACAACTTTGGGCGGGGAATCCCTTCCCACGGAAGGAAGACCCAGCACCCAGAAGCCATACAGGAAACAGCTGATGGGTTAATCTCATGAAAATGAAACATTTCCGCAGATCAAAACACGTAGGAACACTTAGAAAACAAACATGTGAAATTTTCTAGTAGACAAAGGATCCAAAGCCCAAAATAACTCTTACAAATCAGAGAAAAAGAGACCTTGTGAAAGAAGAGGGGTGGAGACAGGGCAATGGAGGATGCTAAGACTCCTTTGCTTTTCTTAGCCTGAGACCTCAAGGTCAGAACAATAGGTCTGAGCGTTGGGGCCTCCTGTGCACCCTACTGAGAGGACTGGCTATGTCCCATGTCCTCCACCTCCGTGAGAGCTGTGAGCTTGGGGAATCTGAAGGAAAGCACCTTCAGAGACACGAGAGCAAGCTATAGCCATAGCAGCACATGATCCATCGATCGCAGCCCAGCCTCGTGGGAATCACAGTGTGAGCGCATCTTCAGACCAGCCCAGTGGAATGACACTTGTCAGGAAAACACGAAGATGAAAGAATCCGGCTCCAATAGTTCAATAGGGCACAAGGCCAGGCAGAGGATAACCCTGGAGGGGGACTAGAGTTACTCCCATGTGGTGAGAGGTTGTCCTTCATCAGGAGAAAATAATAAATGTGAATGACCTATAAGCCATCACTCGGAAGAGTCAGAAACTGTCTCACCCTCGCTGAAGCACGAAAGCTTCAAATCCCAAAACCATGTGGCCTGTAGTCCCAGCCCCCTCTTTTTCTAGAAGCTTGGGGAATGACATCCTCAACCAGAGGAGGGGAAAGACAGCAACCATGTGGATAGGGACGGGGATGATTTGCTAGGATTAGAACCCAAGGCTTCATGTTGACCCTGATGCTATGGGCTGTGTGAGATTAGACTGACTGTAACCAATATCTGAATAATGTTAGAGGAGCCGGTGAGAGGACGAGAGGATTGGGCAGCCATGGGGAGGAGCAATGAGTTCACCATCATTTGTCCACAGGGATCTTGCCTCATGTGCGTGGAGGAATCCCCCTATGAATTAACAATGATCAGAACACAAACCAAAGGGTATTTTCCTGCCTTTGTGGAAGCAAACAGACCTATCAGGAATGTCAGGAACAGGACGGAGGGTTACACAGCCATTCCTGGGTACTGGCATGGAAGCCATCTCTCTGGAAGGCAAATTGCTTATCTGCTTGAGTTCTTAACATATTATTCAAAATTTCACTTCTAGAAATGTGTTCTAAAAGTCTGATATATATATATATATATATATGTGTGTGTGTGTGTGTGTGTGTGTGTGTGTTTGTGTATTGAACTGAACATATACCGAGAACTGTGTTAGACAAGAGAAAGTTGAATTCTCAGCTGAGGAATACTGAATGGCTGAGAAGCACATATAGAAATGTTCAACATCTTTAGGCATAAGGGAAATGCAAATCAAAACAACCCTGAGATTCCACCTCACACCAGTGAGAATGGCTAAGATCAAAAACTCAGGTGACAGCAGATGCTGGCGAGGATATGGAGAAAGAGGAACACTCCTCCATTGTTGGTGGGATTGCAAACTGGTACAACCACTCTTGAAATCAGTCTAGAGGTTCCTCAGAAAATTGGACATTCCACTACCTGAGGACCCAGCTATACCTGTCCTGGGCATATACCCAAAATGATGCTCCAACATGCAACAAAGACACATGCTCCACTATGTTCATAGCAGCCTTATTTATAATAGCCAGAAGCTGGAAAGAACTCAGATGCTCTTCAACAGAGGAATGGATACAGAAAATGTGGTTCATTTACACAATGGAATACTACTCAGCTCTCGAATGTCTCAGGAAATTCATAGGCAAATGGATAGAACTAGAAAATATCATCCTGAGTGAGGCAATCCAATCACAAAAAACCACATATGATATGCACTCACTGATAAGTGGATATTAGCCCAAAAGTTTGAATTACCCAATATACAATCCACAGACCACATGAAGCTCAAGAAGAAGGATGACCAAAGTGCAGATGTTTCACTCCTTCTTAAAAGGGAGAGCAAAAATATTCATAGGAGGTGATATAGAGACAGAGTTTGGAGCAGAGACTGAAGGAATGGCCATTCAGAGACTGTCCCACCTGGGGATCCAGCCCATATACATACAGACACCAAACCCAGTCACTATTGGGGATGCCAAGAGGTGCATGCTGACAGGAGCCTAATATAACTGTCTCCTGAGAGGCTGTGCCAGAGCATGACAAATATAGAGGCAGACTTCCACAGCCAACCGTTGAACTGAGAACAGGGTCCCCATTGGAGGAGTTAGAGATAGGATTGAAGAAGCCAAAGGGGTTTGCAACCCCATAAGAACAACAATACCAATCAAACAGAGCTTCCAGGGACTAAACCACCATGCAAAGAGTACACATGGACAGAGCCATGGCTCCAGCTGCATGTGTAGTAGAGGATGGCCTTGTTGGACATCAATGGGAAGAGCAGCCCTTGGTCCAGCCAATGCTCGACCCCCCAGTGTAGGGGAATGTCAGGCTGGGGAGGTGGGAAGGGGTGGGTGGATGGGTTGGGGAACACCCTCATTGAATAAGGGGGAAGGGGAATAAGATAGGGGTTTATGGACAGGAAACTGGGAAAGTAAATGTAAATAAATAAATAATCCAATAAAAAAAAGACAAGAGAAAATTAAGAAGCCCGGTTTTGTTGCTGTAAACAGAATAAGTGCCGTGCAGTTTATTTGAGCAAAGAAACAACCCGTGCATCCGGTCTTGCATAGAAGTCCACCCTGACAGGCACAGAGGCAGGAGGCAGAGCAAGCAGGCTGGACAAGCTTGCAGTGAAAAGTCCGTCCCCAAAGGTTAGTTGGCAGCTTCAGATCAGCTCCGTTCTGCTGTTAACACTGCCGGAGGCTTGGAGTCACAGGAAGCATGGACCTGTTTTTGCCCACCGCTCCCCTGAAAGATTCTTAACACTCATGATGACAATATGTGCATTTGTACCATAAAAATAAAGGTCATAGAAACTTTCAAAAGAAAGACTAATGTGGAAATGGGTTGGATGAAGGGAAATCTGAGCGCAGAAGCACCAGAGGAATGTAGAAACCGTATAGGTGAGCAGGCCAGAGCAGGGGCTGGTCTACGCATGCGCTGTGGAGGGCAGGCGCACAGTCGGGGTACCGAGCACGCAGAGTTGATTTCTCGTGCTTTACTCTGGCCACCCACTGTACAATGACCACATCCCTGATTTTTTTCAGGGAGAGGGGAGGGCTAAGAGCAGGTGGGGATGAAAAGGAAAATAAGCCCGCAGATCTAGACACTCAACTGAGAGGGAACCAAGTGACAGGACTCATGAACAAGGGTCACAAACACAGGCCAGGACTCCAGACTGAAAATGAATGTGATACGAAAATCAACCCACATAACGATGAAACTGGAAGCCTTTGTCCAGAGAAGCGGGAGCTGTCTTTACAGTCCTTAAGACTAGTGGGTGGTTCTTCTCTGAAGATGCCCCCAGCTCAATAAGATTCCTGTAGACAAAGGCAGTCGAGGCCCCAGCAAAATGGTTCAGCCCAGCCTTCCTCCAACAGAGCCCTAGCTAGGCACACAGAGGGTGTGAACGTGTTGCTTTTCACATAAAACCCAAAATGGAAACTCTCAAAAGAGTTAGAGGAGGCGAAGAAACCTCAAAGACCAAGATGGGAAACATCAGAAAATGAACTGCAAGCAAATCTCCAGGAAATAAGAAGATACTGCCTCTGTGAGATGCTAAGGGGTTGCTGTTAAAACAGCAATAAAATAAACGTTAAAAGAATCCTTCTGAATTTCAAAAGTGCTCAGGGAAATTAAAATGGCAAGCATCCAAAACAATAGTATTAAAGCAAATTCAACACAAAGACCGAGGGAAATCTTCCAAAAGATAGGGTACAAATACAAACAAAGAGACCTCCACCCAAGAGAGACAGGCTATAAAAATCAAAGGCTCAGCCCCGGGGCCCAGAACTGAAAAGCTAAGTTTTACAAAAGAGAACAGGAAAATCTGTGGAAGGGAGTCACTAATTAAATAAAATAATTAAAGGATATTTACCAGATTGCGAAGCTCATGACCTCATTTCGGGGGAGGGGGGAGGGGGGGGCAAAACAAAACAGACCGAGCACAGTGTATTGCTGCATTCCTATAATCCCAGCATTTGGGAGTCAGCCGGAAGCAGAAGGCTCACAAATTCAAGACAGCCTGGATTATACAAAGACTATACCTTGAGCAAATCCCAGGGTTAGAGATGGACCTTCATGTTGGAGGGCCAGGTGCACAAGGCCCTGGGTTTGACTCTAGAAGTCAAAAAAGAAGAAGAAGAAGAAGAAGAAGAAGAAGAAGAAGAAGAAGAAGAAGAAGAAGAAGAAGAAGAAGAAGAAGAAGAAGAAGAAGAAGAAGAAGAAGAAGAAGAAGAAGAAGAAGAAGAAGAAGAAGAAGAAGTGGTGGATGAAGATAGGTTATTTCTCTGCTGACAAAAAAAGTCAATTCAAACCAGATTGTATCATATTAAGGCAGGTTTATTGGGAAGCTGCTCTTGGGCAGGGCAAGTTCACTGGCCCTAAGGATTGAGGCCGGGGAAATCACCATCGGGAAAGGAGAGAGGGGTAGGAAGGGATAGATAAGAAGAGACCAAAATGTCTGAATTACATAGGGAGGAGCCTCTATGGGAAAGGCAACCCAGCACCTAGGCTGGAAAGTTCATGGTTGGGGCTATGCCAGGAACGGACTGAGGAATGCTGGGAGAACCTGGAGGCCAGGTCTGCTTTGGTATGTAAAATATGCACCTTGGACCCTTGTTTGGTGGAAACCAGTCAAAAGAGGAGGAGGAAGAGGAGGAGGAGGAAGAGGAAGAGGAAAAGGAGGAGGAAGAGGAGGAGGAGGGGAAGGGAAGAGGAGGGGAAGAGGAAAGAAAATCACAGAAAATGCCCATATAGAACGATACAAACACTCCAAGGATAAAAGGGAAAAACATGAGTGTTGTTTCTTGCTATGCAAGAAGCGAGTGGGATCAAAATGGCTCCCAGATCCCAGACAGCAGCCCTGTCAGCCAGACGGTTGTAAGTATTGGCTGAGAGTCTTACATCAAAAATTCATCTCATTCCCCCACTGTGTGCACACACGTGTGTGTTGTCTATGCTTGTCCATGACTGTATATGCCAGTCATGGTCAGGCTTTGATGTCACGTGTCTCTCCTCTATGGAGGTCCACTTTCTTTTTTTATTTTGAGACAGAGTTCATTACTGAAACTGCAACTTGCTGTTTGGGTTGGGCTGGCTGTCAGCATTGTCTAAACTGGGTGTGCCTGACTGGCTCTAAAAGGGGCTGCTTGCCCACCCTGCTCTCTCTCTCTCTTGCCTTCTTGCTCCTGCTCTGTTCACTCACCCCTTCCCCCTCTCTCCCCATTCCCTTCCCCACTCTCTCTCTTCACTCATGGCTGACCTCTACTCCTCTGCTCTCTCTCTTCCTTTCTCTGCCTCTACTACCCTCTTAACTCCCCTCCCCATGCCCTGAGTAAACTCTTCTACACTATACAGTCATGTGGCTGGTCCCTCAGGAGAAAGGGCTGTCTCAGCATGGGCACCCCCTTCCCCTATACCTCACCACACGTCCACCAAGCATAGTCCTTCTCCCCTTGTCTTTTTATAAACACAACACTGGCTGCCCAACAAGCCCCTGAGACCTACGAGTGCTCCCTGCCCACTTTGCCCAGCACTGTGATTAAAGACACATGGAGATCTGAACTCAGGTCCTCCTGCATGAGTAGCAAGGTCATCTTCCCAGCCTGGGGCCAGAAATCTTGATCCAAGCTTCTAAGGACATGCAAGCATGGAATGCCTTATACACGCAAGCACGTGCTCTCAAAACATTTCCCCCAAACAACACAGTTTGCAGGAAGCCATGAGAGAAAGTGCTTTGCCAAAACCAGGAGAAAAACAAGAAGTGATCAGAGAGTCCTCAGATAGAGACTCGAGGCATTGAAGTCCAAAAGGATCTCCCAGGACCCTGGGAGGTAACCAACCAGGTAACCTAGTGGAGAGCATTCATTCTGCACTGAGGCAGGCAGGCCCCAGCAGGATGTCACCAAAAGAGCCTAGTCACCGTCCTCCGCATCTGCATAGCTGCAAGGAGAAGCCCTTTGCAGCCCAGCCCCCTTTGCAGCCCAAAGCCTAGGGCCAAATAGCAAAAGAACCTAAACACGGGGGAAAACGAAGAGTTGTATAAAACAGGAAATGTGCACCCACCCCATGGCTTAGCTATGAATAATGTGAACGCAGTCATAACTACATAAATAGTGAGTGTTGATTTAGCCAAACATTAGCCTCTAACTACCATGACGAGTTTGAGTGGAAGAGAGGAGAGTGCACGTATGTGCCAGGAAAAGAAGCTTAAAGGCTGAATCCTCTTCCATCGTAGGCATTTATTAAAAAGCATGGAAACTGGAAAAAAATAAAAATAAAATGATGGCCTAAGCGTGCTATTTTAGCATGAGGAAGTACCAGAAGAAACAGCAACCATTCTTAGCAACAGCCTCCAGGGAGGGGATCTGGAAGGGGAGTGCTGGTTTACATTACAAACCTCACAGAGCCATTACCGTTTCGAAACTACGTACGCGTACAACTCTGATAAACATAACGTTTTGAGCACTGCCAAAGACACAACAAGGGGGGAATTAAGCTGAAGTAAGCTTGGTTCTGACCGCTGGGTCAATTTATCGCCAAGTTCATAAGTGACTTGGGCACTCGGGGGCATAGACTAAGAAGGACAATGATCCATAAAGCACCTTGAAATCTGGCTTATTTTTCTTTAAATTCATACAGGATTGTTCACTCTCCTTCATTCAACGACTGACTGTTCTCTAACACATGGCAGAGGGATCCTTGTTGCTGGTTTTCCTAGTTTAGCTTTGTCTTTCCGGTCACACACAAGGCTGGCATGCTGGAGACCATCAGGAATTCTTTTAGCTCAGTAAGATCCAGTGGGCATCAGGAGGATTTATTCGAGAGGATACCATTGAACACCTCATGGCCTTTCAAGTCGCTCAGGGCAAGCACTGTAAAACTCCCTGGTCTCATCTGTTCACCTCAGAGTCTAGGCCTGGTCTCTCACAGCGGAGTACTAGAAACCCACATGAATAAACCCCAGTATGAGGCCAAGACAGGACTATCCAACAGTAGAAGTTGGGGATGGGGTCTTCAAGTAGAAGCTGGATCTCCGCTTGTAGAAGATGGGGCCCTCACCAGTAGAGACTCTTCCAGCAGGAACCCACAGCAGACAAGGCTGTAAAGAAAGGGGAAGAGAATGAAGTTCAAGAGGGAGGAGATACAGCTTAGAATCGGGGAGACTTGCAGCCTCTTCACCGCAATGAAAAAAAGCAGAAGATATCATTCTGAAGAGCTCAGTGAAGAGCCCCCTACCATGTCCAGCCCCCGTGAGCCCTGGAGCCAGCATTAATTTGTGCTTCGAGCAAGCAGATCTTTCAGGAAGTTTCTCTAAGCATGAGGTTTCAACAATATGTTGTTTTAAGCCAGGAGGAATGGCATAGCCCTTAATTCCAGCATTCCAGAGCGGCAGGATTGGGAGTTCAAGGGCAACCTGGGATACGTAGTGAAAGTCTGTCTGAAAACAGAACAGGTAAGCAGGCAGAGAGATGCAGTAATCTTTGTCGATCATTAAGATACAATGATTAATGTACAAAGTTTACCTAGAGGCTCAAGACCCATCTTATGATGTGGAGATGATGGCTGGGGAGACAGAGATTGTGTGAATCAGAGCATGTGATCTGATTCCTAATGCCTACATGGTGGCACACAGCTGTCTCGACCTCCCGTTCCAAGGCATTTGATGCCCTCTTCTGGCCTCTTTCTGTACCAGACGTGCCTGTGGCACGTACACATCCAGGAAGGTAAAACATTCATACACACAAAATCAAAATTTAAAAATCTAACAAAAATGTGGTGCCGACTACAGGAATACAATGGGATCATATTTTTCTAGAACCAGACGTGGTGGGCAGATCTGACCGGTGTGCCTCTGGCAGGTTTTCCTCAATGTCCCATTCCGTTCCGGAGAAATGAGTCACTGGCCAGTTCATCGTAGGCTGTAATTTAAGGATGAAATCCTTATCTGCTCCCACTCTAATTCCCAAATAACTGATGCGAAGACTTATTATGTTTACTAACAAACTCTGAGCACTGCGACTGGGCAGGTATCCATCTATTTGAACACCCTCAGCCTGTGCCTGCCACTTCCTCAGTGGGACTACACATTTACACTCAGTGTAAGTTGGGGCCACAGGATCTAGAATCGGCAATGTAGAGTAAGAGATACAAACCCAGGAGACGTCGTCGTACTGGTGTGAGTGTCAGGAAGTGGGAACTGTAGGGGGGACACCCTGCTGGAATTGCCCATACTAGACTGAGCTTAGCCTGGGACCTGCTTGGAAGCCAAGCCAAGCAGTCACCTTCCTAGAAGCAATGCATGATTCATTCAAAGCAGTGGGACAGGCTAGTCTGACTCCATGACAGGCTTCAAATTGGCAGTTCAGAAGACTAGGCCTAAATCTCTGTTTTCAAGAACTGGACAAGCCTCAGAAATGGTCCCACCACCTGACTTGAGGTAAGGACAGTGGGGCAGCAGCAGTTCCCAGACTTCTCCAGCAACAGTTTCCAGACCCCCACACTCCAGCAATGGTTCTGAAATGTCCCTAGAAATAGAGTCAACAGATAAAGATAGAGGTCACCTGCCCCTTCCCCTGTAGGATGATGTCATTAGGCAGGTGAAGGCAGGTACAAGATAGAATGAGGCCTCTCATTGGACAAGGAAGGAAGGATGGGCAGGAGAAAAGTTTTAGAGAGGGGGAGGAGGAGGAGACTGGAGTGAGGTAGAGAGGAGCAGCTGAGAGAACATGGAGGTGGATGTTAAGATTCCTCTCTGCACATTTACAGGCTGTTATGAATATTCCTAAAGGATGGATGTGTACAGGCTTTTGTGTATCTAGATGATCAAACTGTATGTTATCTAGGTGGGCAATTATATCTTATCAGTTTGATCAGAGGTTATTTGTTGTGTGTTCTTTCATGTGGCGATTTAATTGAGTTCAAGGAAGTGTGTGATGGCTGGACATACTGGGCAGCTATTGAATTGAGGTGTGTGTGTGTGTGTGTGTGTGTGTGTGTGTGTGTGTGTGTGTGTGTGTGTTATGGTGGCAACCTGCCTTGGGAACTAAATGGGTAGAGAGATTGTTGCCAGGCTCAGGGAGTAGCCATCAGCAATGTGATGTGGGATAAAGCAAAACAGGAGGTGAGACGCTTTGCTGACTGAGATGAAAATATCTAACATGTCTTGGGGTACTACAGTGACGACAACTAGTATGGGATAAAAGAAAGAATTATTTATTAATTTTACAGCAACATTCCCTGGATTCCCCTAATGTGTTTTGAATGAGCTCACTTCTGGGTCTCTCCATCATTGTAGATGGTAGACCCCAGTATGCTGGATTTCTGCAGAATAAACACTCTTTGCATTTACATACTATTTGAGTCAGGGCATATCATTCTTCAGTGAATCATAGACCCTTCCAGCAGAAACAAGAGCAACTGGGATAGAGGAGTCCAATATGCTCCCCAGAAGCTGTGTGCACTGTTTATGGCTGGCTGGTCAGGGTTCTATCCCTGTAGCCTTGGAGATCCCCTTTCTATCCATGGTTAAGGAAAATTCCTGGTCTTATTAGCACAGCAGATAAGCCCCACATCTCACTCATCAAGGCTGTGATGCAGAGGGCCCTGTCTGCATGGCCTCCTAAGGCTGGGACCCCTGTGGACCTGGACTATTGTGAGAATGGGCAGCCCCACTTGTTTGCACAGAAGCCTTAGGAGTAACACAAAGCAGAGGTTGGGTATGTCTGGGCAAATTCTCCCTACCCTGTTGCAATCAAGAGAGAGTATACTTGTGGGGGTTGGCCTTGTGCACTGTATATTCAGATGCTGATGTCTATGTCCTGACATCTGTCTACAGTCCAGCTGATGGTGCAATCAAGCATCTGTGGTCTCAGTGCTTTGTAAAAATTGTCTCCCATCATCTCTGATTGGTCAACAAAGCACTGACTCAGCCTATGACTGGGCAGAGGAGATAGAAAGGCTAGACTTCTGACCCCAGCTGAGAGTCCTAGGTAGAGAGGAGGGAAGGGCCACAAGGGAGAAAGAGAAGAGATGGCCATGAAGGAAAAGGTTCAGGAGGAGTCAAGATGAGCAGGTCTCCAAGAAGTTTCACCATGAGGAGACACATGGGGCAGAGCAAGCCAGGGTGAGACTTGAACAGCAAGTCACATGAGGTCTATGGTGGGTAAGAAAAGCTTCAGTCCCAGGCTAAGCTCAGCTGAGTCTGGGCAATTCCAGCAGGGTGTTCACCCTACAGTTCCCACTTCTGGACACCCACACCAGTACAATGTTTCCTGCATCTCTTACTCTACATAACCGATTCTAGATCCTGCAGCCCCAACTTACACAGACATCATGGGCCTCAGGGTTGTCTATGGCAGAGGCTGACTGAATCTCCTGGTCTTCCATCTAGCTTTAGACAGTTCAGCATGGACAAGCATTGTTGTACACTGGGGTCCTGCCCAAGTCACCCAAATCCCACAAGGAAGGGAGACAATCTCTAGGATCTGACACGTATAAGCACCGATGGCTCTGACATCCTCTCTTAGAGTCGAGCAGAGAGGTGGCTGGGAGCTGAGATCCATGATAGAGGGTAGAAATGTGAGCAGAGGATAAGTATGCTGATCCAGGAAACGTGTGTTCCCCCCCATACTACTCCAGCTCACACAAGCACTCAGGACCCAGACACAAGGAGAGAGAGAATTAAAGAGGTTGTCACCAAACCAAGTCAGCAGTTGTTGATGCTATGAGTTCCTACATAATAGCCTGGCATAAGAAGACCTGTGCATGGACTCTCAGCTTGCTTCTTGTTCACAGGTCCCCTCCTTTCCCTCCCTTTGCAGATATATATATAGTGAGGGAGAGGGAGCTTTTATTTATAGCTACCTTTGTTGGGAGTATAATTGGTTGTAAATGAACGGTCTCCCAGTCTTTTGGATGTCATGTCCCAGAACGTCCATGGTCAATGTCACAATATCTTAGTTCTATTTCTGTGAAGAGGCACCAGGACCATAGCAACTCTTATAAAAAGAAGCACTTAATTGTGACTTGCTTACAGATTCAACAGGTTAGTCCATTTTCATCATTGTGGGGCACATGGAGTTGGAGCAGTAGTAGCTGAGAGAGCTACATCCTGAACAACAGACAGACAGGCAGAGAGGAGGAAAGAAGAAGAGGATAACTGGGCCTGGTGTGTGCTTTTAAAACCTCAAAGCCCAAACACCATATCCACCCCATCCCTCCACACTCACCCCACTCCTCAGCCCCCCTCCCCCAACAAGGCCCCACCTCCTAATCTTTCTAATCCTTCCAAACAATTCCACTCCCTGGTGACTAAGCATTCAAATATATGAGCTTATATGGGCCATTCTTATTCAATCTGCCACGTTCCACTTCCTGGCCTCCATAGGGCCTCCTGCTTATGCATGTCTCATGATGCAGAATCCATTTCATCCAACTTCCGAAGTTCCCAGTTTTTCTCAGTCTCAACACTGTTTAAAAATCCAAGCCCAGCCTCGTCTGAGACTCACTTAACTGTACTCCTCTGTAACATCAAAATAGAAAAGCAGACCACATACTTCCAACACAGAGGGGCATAGAGCATACATTCCAAAAGAGAGGGAAGGGTGTATAATTAGGAAATATCAGACCAAAGAAAGGCCTAAACCCAGAAAGGCAAGCTCCAAACTCTGTATCTTCATGTCTGGTGCTTAAGGAACTCTTCAGATCTCCAGCTCCTTTCATTTTGTTGGCTGCAACACACTTTTCTCTTTCGGGCTGGTCCCACACCCTATCTGCAACATTTTAGGCAGGTATCCCACAAGTCTTGAATCTCTGCCGTCTTAGGGGCTCTGACCCAGTCCAGAGTCCACCTTAACAACTTCACACAATGGCCTCTCTAGGTCGCCATTCAGGGATGGCTCTGCCACATGCTTGGCCTCAGAGGCTTTCCTTAGCCATGGGAGAAGATTCCACAACCCCATTCTTATATCCTTGACTCTAAAGCCAGAATTACATAGCAGAGGCTGTTGAGTTCTGCTCCTTCCTGGGGCTAGAACCTAGGCTACCCTTATATTACTTTTGCATACGTTTTTAGTTGCTGGTACTTTGCTTTGATACTTAAGCTTTCCATAATTCCCTTTCACAAATTGGAAGCTCAGCTGGGTGGTGCGTTACCCTGAGGTCACCTAGCACCATTCTTTTCTTTAAACTTTTTTATCTTCTCGAGCCCTGGACTTAGCTCCCTTACATTTCCTGGCGTTCCTTTGCTCCTCAAGCTGTACAATTTGTATTTCTCTGTGCCCAGCTTGCAGATTATAGGTTTGATAAATGGAATCGCTAATAACCACTGGACACAATCAATACTAGGCTGTCTTGAAATCTCCTCGGCCAAAGATATTCATCCAAAACTGTTCAATTTATCCTTGGGCCAAATTTTCGGAGAAAGAGTAAAAGTAGCCATTTGCTTTGCAAACATATCACAAAAGTCTCTAGTCTGCTTTCTAATACTCTTCCCCTCTGAAACTTCTTGAGCTGGGACCCCAGAGTTAGTTCCCATTGCCCTAGCACCACAGTCCATGCTTCTACTAGGATGGCCCATATAATTCTCCCTTAAAATGTTCAACCACTTTTCTAGTCCAACGTCCCAACGTCTTTCATGTTCTTCCAAACATCAGCATAGTCAGGGCCACCACAGCAATACCTGAAGCCTGGTAACAACTTCTGTCTTAGTTAGCGTTTTAGGGTTTCTATTGATGCAACAAAACACCATGACCAAAAAGCAAGGGAGGAAAGGATTTATTTGGCTTACATTTTCAGATCATAGTCCATCACTGGAGGAAGTCAAGACAGCAGGGTAGGATCCTGGAGCCAGGATCTGATGCAGAGGCCATGGAGGTGTGCTACTTATAGACTTGCTACACATGGTTTGCTCAGCCTTCTTTGTTATGGAACCCAGGATCACCATGGTACCATCTACCATGGGCTGAGCCCTCCCCCATTGATCACTAATTGAGAAACTGCCTTATAACCAAATTAGGCATTTCCACAACTGAGGCTTCTTCCTCTTTAATGACTCTTGCTTGGGTCAAGTTGACACACAAAACCAGCCAGTACATTTAGGTTTATCATCGCTATGATGAAATACCATGACCAAAGCAACTTGAGAAGGAAAGGGCTTATTAGATCTCTGCTTTCCTATAACTGTTCATAATCAAAGGATGTCAGGACAGGAACTCAAACAGGGCAGGAAGCTGGAAGCAGGAGCTAATGCAGAGGGTATTGGAGGGGTGCTGCTTGCTGGATAGCTCCCCATGACCTGCTCAGCCTGCTTTCTTATAGAACCCAAGACCAGTACCTTAGTTAGGGTTTTATTGCTGTAAAGAGACGCTACAAACAAGACAACTCTTATAAAGAAAAACATTTAATTGGGGCTGGCTTACAGTTTCAGAAGTTCAGTCCATTATCATCATGGTAGGAAGCATAGCATTGTGCAGGCAGATGTGGTGCTGAAGGAGCCAAGAATTCTACATCTTGATCCAAAGGCAACCAGGTGGAGACTGATATTCCATGCTGGGATAAACTTGTCGCGTAGAAGACCTCAAAGCTCACCCCCACAGTGATGAGGCCACACTTACTCCAATAAGGCCATAGCTCCTAATAGTGCTACTCCCTATGGCCAAGCATTTTAATGCCTGAATCTATGGGGGCCAAACTTATTCAAACCGCCACGACCACTATCCCAAGGATGCACCCCCCCACAATAGTTGGCCCATCCCTCATCCAATCACTAATTAAGAAATTGCCTTACAGGCTTGCCTACAACCTGATCTTATGGCCCCATTTCCTTAACTGAAGTTCTTCCTTTTAGATGATTCTAGCTTGTGGCAAGATGACATAAAACTAGCCAGGACACAAAGTAGGGCTGTGCCCCCCCACCCCACACCTGACTCCAGTGATCTCTGGTGCCTTGTTGCTCAGCTGGATGTGAGTAGAAGAGGTGAATAATGGGGTGTTATTTATGAGTCCCTTAAAGCCTCAACAGCCATGTGTCAGGCGCCATGCCTGATGCTTTGTAAATGTGCCGTGACATTTGATCACCACAATTCCCTGAGGTTATGATAATCAGCCTGTGAATAGAAGCCTGGCTCTCTGTGCTTCCCATGTCAATCTCTGTCCCTTAAATGCAAAGGCCCCATGGGTAAGAGGGAGCTTGTTCTCAGGCCACAGGCAGGGGTTGGGGGGTCCCCAGGGGCCTGCCCAGCTGGAAAGCATAAGCAAACGTGGGCTCTAGACCATGCTCCAATGCAGGCTGTAGCTGCAGGAACGGTCTTGGCTCTCTCCCCACGGCCACAGATGCGTGGTGGCCATGGCCTGCTTCTTGTTCCCCTCAGCCCACACGTTCCCCTTATATGATCTCATTGCTACATGGCTCCAATTACTGTCTCAGATTTATGTCCCTGACTCCAGATGCACAGAGTCAACAGCACTCACTTCCCTCCTCAAGCTAAACTTCAACAGGTCCGCGCTAACCCGGGCCTCATCTGCTGTCTGACCTGTGGGTCCTTGCTCAGGATAGAACACCTTGCTGTTTGTGGGCATTTGCCTCCTCTCTCACCTCTCTCATCCAGCTCTGCCCCACGTCTTGTAGGGATAGCACAGAAATGTCTGTAGCTACATCAGGGCCTCTGCTCTGGCTGATGTGATTCCTCGCCTGGGTTATTTTGACGACTTTACAACTGGTCTCTTCCACTCATGTTCCCATCAAACCCATTCCGTATACTAGATAGCATAATGTCGTCAAACAAAAGGCTGGTCTCCTTGTGTTCACTCTCTTGCTTGACTCTTAGGATTATTTATGTTGGGTTTCAGACTCAGGACTAGTGGCTGAGGTGCTTAATTAACATACCAAACAACCTGGCCTCAAGGTTCTCCCAGCATCCCACAGTCCCTACTTGTTACAGGGCAAGGTTGGCATACCCTGCCCTCTACCCTGAATCTTCCAGCCCAGGGTGGGACTTCCTTACCCCAGAAGCTCTTCAGTATATAATCTAGACATTTGTGCTCACCCCCAACCCCATTTAGAGCATTTTCCCTCTCACTCTGCCCATGCACTTTCTCTGTCTGCACCCCACACACCGCTTTTCTGTCTCCCTGTCTGTAGGGCAATTTCCCTGACCTCCTTCCTTGAGATCAGTGAGCTAGCTTGAAAACTGCTCCCAATAAACCTGCCTTTATATAGTTTTAATTCGGCTTGAATTGGCTTATTTCATCAGCAGAGAAAGCATATCTGTTTTTATTAATGGTATTAATTGTATAAAATAACAGGTTCCTTGTGACATTTCCATGAACATATACAATGCTCTTCCCTCATTTTCATGCTGCATCACCTTCTTCTGTCTCCCTTTCCCTTATTGCAGCTTCCCCTTCCCTAATAGTTCCTTTTCTACGTCTTTAAGAAAAAAACTAAAGCAAAAGGAAATTGTGGAGCACGTGTATTCCCCAATCTGCTTTACTTTGCACAACAAGATGATCTCTAGTTCCGTTGTTTTCTTGAGAATGACATTTTGTTTTTAATGACACATCGTGTTTTCTTTTATTGGGTTCCTGAGGAAACATGGATGTGCAGATTGGCCTGAGCTTCCCCAAGATGTGTAGTGCTGTGATAGTCATTTTCAGACTTTGAGGAACACCATATTGATTTCCATGGTGAGTGAGTGATTGACATTTCTATCAGCAGTGTGGAAAACATCTTTCTCCATTCTCCCTCAACAACCAGCATTAGTTGTTGTCTTTCTTAGTGTTTATTATTGTCATGCATGCATATAATGTATTTTATCAAAAGCAGCCTCCATTCTCTCCCCTCCAATACCTCCCTAATCCCCAGTTACCACTTTTCCTCCCAATTTCAGTAGCTCATTTTTAAAGCCCATGGAGTCAATTCAATATTACCTGGATGCGCATGGATGTAGGACCATGTGCTAGAGCACAGGTAGCCTCTCAGGACCCCATTGCTTAAGAAAATGGACTCTCCCTTTCCTAGCTGCCATTAGTTGCCAGTAGCTCCTCAGATAGGGACTTCGTGAACCCTTTTCCCATCTGTGGTGGTTTGAGTGGGTATGGCCCCCATAGATTCAAGTGGTTGAATGCTTGGCCCATAAAGGAGTGGCACTATTAAGAGGTGTGGCATTGTTACAGTAGGTGTGACCTTGTTGGAGGAAGTGTGTCACTGTGGGGGCGGGCTTTGAAGTCTCCTATGGTCTAGCTACACTTAGCGTGACACACAGTCTCCCTTTGCTGCCTGTAGATTGAGATGTAGAACTCTCAGCTCCTTCTCTAGCACCATGTCTGTTTGCATACTGTTATGCTTCCTGCCATGATGATAATGGAAATTCTGAAACTGTAAGCCAGCCCCAATTAAATGTTTTTCTTTATAAGAGTTGCTCTGGTCATGGTATTTCTACACAGCAATAAAATTCTAACTAAGACACCATCCACGCTGGGACTTTGGCTGGGTATACAGGTCTTGCTGTGTGTGCAATCCAAACTGTTGTGATCTAATGTACACAATGACTCTGGCTTACTGGGCAAATACTGTTTGCCTATAGATGCCCATTACCTCTGGCTCTTGTGGTCTTTCTGTCCTCTTCCTCAATGATCCCTAGTGCAAAAGTTAGCTTTTTTGTGATTAGGGTTAAAAGATATACTAATTTATGAGTATAAAGATAAGAATGAAGGGGAAAGTTCATTGCTATGACCAGCTTACAGAATATTAGCCTCTCCCATGGGTACTAGATAGCTCAGTTAATGGTACTGGGCATGAGCTTCATCTTATGCACCAGACTTCAGTCCAATCAGAAAGTGGTTGGTTATTCCCATAACACTCCTACCACCATCCATGTCAGTGGGCATATCTTGTCAAGCCAGGAGGGCCCATGATGTTAGTCACTACTGAGTCCCCTAAAGGGCCCAAGGGCATGGTGCAGTGACAGAGCTGAAGGTCAATTTTAAGATGACCAAGTATTGACCTCTAGGAATCAGGAAAGGAAGAAATGTCAGTCAGAGTTTAGGGCAAATGGTGGGTATCAAAGCCCATCTGTGCAAAACGTGTTAGCTTCATCTCCAGCAGTTGCCTAGTGATGTGTTTTAAACCAAATTCTCCTCACCCTGTACCATTCTTCAGAATGCATAGGTGAAGTCAGGGTGAGAGCCCTGCAGATGGGGTAGATGGAAAGAGACAGTCTAGGACTGATGTCAGACAGATTTACCTTTGGGCCAGTGATGTGTCCAGGAGCAGACACTTGATGTGGGATCCCCTTTGGGAACCTCAGGAGAAGCTTGAATAATTCGAGAGCTTTCTCTTTCTTTTTTTATTGGAAGTTCCCCTAGGTTTTTTTATGATGCTTGGTATTGGCTACTTCTCTGCTGGTGTAATAACACACCACTATAAAAAGCAACTTGGGGGAAGGAAGGGTTTATTCTGTCTTACAGTTCCAAAGGGAGAGTACACAACAGGGGGGAAGTCACAGTGGCAGGAGCAGGAAGCCAGGGGATTAAATTTTCACCTATACATAGGAAGGAGACAGAGACAGAGAGCTGACTGTGACTATAAATCCTCAAAGACAAGACCATCTCCAGCAAGGTTATACAACCTGTAGATGGTTCTTTAGCGTCCCCCAAACAGTATCATCAACTGGGGACCAAGTAGTCAAATGTATGAACCTACGGACAACATTTCACAATGGGTCATAGCCTCTCTCCACATCATTTGGCCCTTGAGTGTTATCAGATATTTGGAGACAGAAGAAATCCATCAGGAACAATTCTTAATGTACAAGTTAGGAAGATGTTTTGAAATGTGGCCATAAAACATGTGATTTCTAGTCTTTCGCCTTGGATGGAGTTATGATTTCATCATATTTCAATGTAAAATAAAAAAAAACTGAGAATAGAGATGAGGGAAGTGTTAGTCAACAGAAACAATTGTGAATCAAATTAAATTTCCAAAACAGAAAGAGATGTATTGCTAACAAAGATGATAAGCAGGCTGATGGAATATTCATTGATCTAATGAGTTAAGAGAAGTATATAGTGAAAATATTAAGTATTTAAATTTCTCAGTATATTAACCTATTGTTGTAAAAGTATATTCAAGCTGTCTTTTACCCCTACACTAGGTCTGGCACCGCAGTGCCCCAAGATATCTGGTAGATATTTTCATCTCAGTCAGCAAAGTCTCTCACCCGCTTTGCTCTATCCAATATCACACTGCCGATGGCTTCTCTCTGAGCCCGGCAACAATCTCTCTACCCATCTAGTTCCCAAGGCAGGTTGCCACCATGCCAAACACATCTCAATTCCATGGTGGCCCAGTGTCTCCACCACCACAAACTCTCTTGAATTCAATTAATTCACCACATGAAAGAACACACAACACAATAACCTCTGGTCCAATTGATAATATGTAATTGCCCACCATATCTATTATTGTATAATAGCCCTGTACATCCCTTCAGAATATTCATAACAACCTGTAAATACTCAGAGAGGAATCTTAATATCAGCCTCTATGTTTTCTCCACTGCTCCCCACTCCTTGCTCCAGGCTCCTCCTCTCTCTAAAACTTTTCTCCCGCCCATCCCTCCTTCTCATCCAATGACAGGCCTCGTTCTATCTTGTACCTGCCTTCACCTGCGTAATGACATCATCCCACATTAACCAACCTGGCGGTAACAAAGAACAAAATTGACAAACTATTACAACATGTCTGTAGGTATGAACACCTTCCTTCAGAGACTGTGTGAGGTAAACAGCCATGGGGAAAACCCTAAGCACCTAGTACAGCACATCTCAGCCAAGGTAGAAACATAATAAAATGGTCCTCAAACTCACCAGTGAGACCCTATAACTCGCATAACATTTGCAATTCATTATGAAGTTGAGAGAAATGTTATTAAGACAAATATTTTGTTTCTCAAGTCCCGATGCCTCGAACAGCCTTGCCAGAGCAGGGACTGAGTAACTTGCTTGTTGTGACTCTAGAAACCGATTGTTGCATGAAAGAGAATAAAAGGTCACAAACAAAAATCTAATAACTATTACTGCGCTTGTCGGATGCCAGGCTGTCTCAGAGGAATTTGGAGACATCTTTGATATCTATCAGCTTTTCTAAAGTGTCATTCATCATAAGTTTTATCATACTTAAATAAATATTAACCTAAATCTGTATCCTGACTCTTGTATTATTTTTGTCGAAGAAGTCTCCCACATTGAAAACAAAATAGTAGAACCCACATGGGCATTAGCTGACATGGTGACACATAGCCTTGACTGAAGCTCTCTGGTGGCCTTTAAAGCCAGAGCCAGCCTAAGAGGCTGCAGAGACGAGCTTTGTCCAGATCTCTGCTTTGGAAGCCTCCACTGAGGCTAAGAGGCCATCGCCAGTGTGCACTGCTCCCAGTGAGGATTACACTGGCATCTGGTCATTTCATAGCCACACCCACCACCAGAACTGACTTCCGTTCACCTCCTGCACTAACTCTATTCTTGGAGCCTGGTAGTGGGTACCAGCTCTCTTCTAGAGAACCAATAAAGTCACCCGAACATTCTAGCAACAAATAAACTAGTAACCAACCTTTGAAGCATTCAGAGACTTGGGCCTGGCATCGCTCTTCCCAGGAATCTATTAAAAGGAATATCGAGAAGAGCAGCAAGTGCATAAAGGCAAGTCAGGCTCCACAGCACTGCACACCACAATGATAACGAGCTGACAGCTGTGTTATTCTATGTCCTCACTGTCGGGTGTGTTTAACCGACAGAAAGGCACTACACACTCTCACTTCTAAATGATACAAATTTTTTGCTCTTTTCCATGCATGCTTGAGTGTTTGCATGCATGCATGTATACGTGCATGAGTGTGTGTGGGGGTGTATGCACACATAAGTATGTGAATGTGAGTGTGTGCATTTGTATGTGCATGTGCATGTACATATATGTATGTTCAACTTGCAAACACAGAAATGACCCAGTGGGAAGAAAATGGTGATGTTCCCATACCAGAAGACTGACATGCCTACTATTCCTCAGGCACAAATGTCTTTTGTACTCAGTCTTTCAAATAAATGGCCACATGGACTAAAACCAAAGCCTGTCTCTCTTCCTCTCTCTGGGAACCCAGAGCCTTTGCCCGGAGGTATTGATCCAGCTCTGACTCAGTATCCCAAGCACAGAACCCTTGTGGGGGTCGTTTGTTTGTTTGTCTTTGGGTTTTTGGGGGTTTTTTTGTTTTGTTTTGTTTTTGGAGACAGGGTTTCTCTGTGTAGCCTTGGCTGCCATGAAATTTGTTCTGTAGACCAGGCTGGTCTCAAACTTACAGAGATCCGCCAGCGTCTGCCTCTGGGATCAAGGGTACCACTGCCCATCTTGAAGCCTTGTGTTCTAATGTGGGGGTGGACAGAAAGTCATTTCACACCCACAAAGGTCAGAAGGTGCATAGATCAGGGTGGCCAACCTGGTAAGGGTTAGGTTTTTGTAAGAGTCATGGTGCAGAAGCAAAACACAGCAACCCATAGAATTGAACTCACACCCTTCTGAATGTCCTTGGCATTCTGGTCTAACATGGGGACAGCTCTTTGTAACTCATGAGCCCTCTCCTGTTCCCCTGTATCTCAGTGAAGGAGAGTCACTGGACATGGTGACCGGTGTGGATGATGAGGAGGACAGGGTTCAGCCCAGCTGCTGAGATTGCCTTGCTCTATCAAAGCTTGGGTGGATTGATGGACTCCTAAAGTCAAACTACGCTGACGTTGCAAAACCTCCTGGATCGAAGCTGGGGTTAGTGAGGATGTAAGCTACATATTCTTTGCAAGGAACATGTTTTAAGCAGCGATGACAGAGAAAGAAAGAGGAACAAAAGCACTACATGCCTTCCGCACTCATGGCTTATATCTGCGTCTGTGGCACCCAGCATCCAGTAGCAGTGGTACAAGAGCTCCTGTGACAGGGAAGGTGGACAGGCTGGTACCACCACCTCATAAAGCATGCCTTCATCCGGCAGCTTGTCGCTATCTGAGGACTTCACCATGTCTGTTCATGTCACAGGAGATCCTGCCCAAGGCCCAATCTCAAGAAGTGAAGAGAAAAAGAAGGCCCAGAACAATCAAACTAGAGACTTCATTCCTTGGACCGTGTAGACAGCTGCCAGGGGCAGGCCAAGAAGTTGCGCTAATAATTGTGTGCAGGGCACCTCAGAGAAGGCAACTGGCAAGGAAGGAGAGTCTCAGACTGGGGGCTCGAGACAGTGAAGCCCACTCTGCCTCCAGACCTCTGCGTCTTATATTCTCTAAGCTCTTGTTGCCTTGGGCATGTTCACCAGAGGTGTTTTGTTTTTGATTATTTTAATTTAATGTTTTAATTTTTATTTTTAAAAAATTTTTAAATTTTAATTTTAAAAAAAATGAATGAAGTGGCCAAGTCTTCACCTTCCTGGATCACTGTGGCTTAGGTCTTGACACAAAAGGCCAGTCAGCTGGAAGATGCTGGGAACGCTTTGAAGGCTCTGATATTTATTTCCTTTTACTGATATTTATTACATCCATCAAAGGAGTTTAAATGTGTGTGCATGCAGCCATCACTAGCTATAAAAATAGGGGAGATCAGATGTCCCTTGAGAGGCCGCACAGACTTTAAGCCTTCCATTTCTGAGGCTAGGTCAGCATCTTCTAAATGTAGAAGGAACCTGCAGAACTCTTTCTGGCAGACTCAGAGGTCTCAGATGAACAGCTACCTTTGGGGGCCTGTGGGGTGAAGCTGGGGTAAATTCATGCCAAGGGGGACTGTGAATAAGCATGGATTGGGTCTACCTCGCATGGGCTATTCACGGGCTTCCAAACCATCTACTTGGAAGGGCCTCATCACCACTAATGAAGTGGCCATGTCCCAGCCAAGTCTCCTCCTTCCCTGATCACTGTATCCCCAGGTCTAGGCCACATGCTTTGGGGGCACACCACCCTGGCCACAAAAGGCCAGTCAGCTGGAAGATGCTGGGAAATGGTTTGCAAGGCTCTGATATTTATTACTTTCCACATTTATCATGGCTCTGCCTTCCACCAAGGAAAAAAAATGTGGTTTTGATTTTATTGTTGGCGAGTCGTAAGCCCCCTATAATGTCTTGCGGGAGGCTGCCTGGAGCCTGGCGAGCTCTCTGTGGTAGGACCAAGGCTGAAGCCTGGGCTCAGAAAGACCTGCTCCCTGGTACTAAGGCCACTACCCGCCTCATTGGCACTGGCTCTCTTCTCTCACACACTCTGGGAAGCTAGGATCTTTCTTGGGACACAGGGCAGGGCCATTGTCACATCAAACTTCCGAGGACCACACATCCCAGCATGATCAGCCCAGAGTCACCTGGGAAGAGGACTCCTCAACTGAAGAGTTGCCTCCATCAGACTGGCCTGGAGTCATACCCATAGGACATTTCCTTGATTGGTAATTGATGGGGCAGAGCCCACCCCACTGTGGGCAGTGCATGCCCAGACAGGTGGGCCCGGGCTGGATAGAAAAGCTAGCAGAGTAAGCTAGAGGGAGCAAGGCAGTAAGCAACCTTCCTCTACGAGGTCTACTTGAGTTCCTGCTTATTTCATGCCATGATTCTGTTAGCGATGCATTATAACCTAGAAATATAACCCAAATAAACCCTTTCCTCCCCCAAGTTGCTTTTAGTCCTGGTGTTATCACAGCAACAGGAAAAAAAGACCAGACCATTTTCCCTCTACATTTCTTTCCAACCAGGCCCCGTGCCTTGGCATTGCTGTGCCCAAGGCCTTCTGGGACCCTGTCTCAGCTCCTCTTTGTCCCGCTTTACCTAGCTCTAGCCTCATGCTTGCCCTCATCCTGCCCCACCTCCAAGCTCCATTCCAACACCGCTGGACCATGCTATGCCTGCTCCCTCCTCTTGGATCTGTAGATTCCCACACCGGCTCCTGTTCTTGGGTAGTTAGTGTTACTCTGTAGTGAGGATCTACCTCAGGCAAGCTCAAGGATCCTCTTCCTCCATCCCCTTTCCTCTTTGTCTGTGTGGAAAGAGCCCTTCCACCATGTCAGGGATGTGAATGGTAAAGTCTATTCTGTCCTTTCCACATGAGAAAGGGGGGACATGTACAAAGCACCCCTAACTACAGCAGCTACCTGTCCAAATTGTGACTCAGTGGCTTTGGGGATGGGGAAATCCTCCACTCCTTGGTTCATAAACTCAACCCTACATGTGAGGACTGATGGCATTGGGTGCCGTCAGCATCTCCCTCTTGGACAAAGGACCAAAGTGAAAGCTCACAGGTACGTTAGAGTCATGGAAAGGTCCAAGGAATGAGAGAAAAGGGTTGTGCCATTTCAGGGACTTGATCCCCCAAGAGCTCAGAGAGACCCAGGCAGGAAGGAAGCATTGTGGTAGAGAGGAGAGTCACAAGGCACAGCAGGTCTGCAGGACTTCCCAGGCTCCCCGAAGCATCGTTCCCCTCTCTTGTGCTGCCAGGACCTCCAAATTTCAAGACAAACTGCAGATCCGGATTTTTTTTTCCTATGAAAATGTCAAGACACAATTCAAAGTTGTTTTTTTTTGTTTTTTTTTTTTTTGTTTTTGAGAAGCACTCTGCAAGCCAAATAAAACACACCAACAGAACAAATATGGCCTGTAAACCATGGTTATGACCTCTCTGCTGTATCCTCAGCATCCATCCTGACCCAGGACCTCCTGGGAGCTGGCAAGAGGCTCCCTGCTTCCCACACATGGCTCTCTGGTTCTACCACAGTCCCGGGGCCCAGCCCTTCCCAGAGTCATCACAACACTCAGATGCCCCTCATTGTCTGTAGACTCCAGGCCTGTCAGCTTGCTCTCAACCCCAGATCCTTGGTCACTCATCACTCTGCAATGCTGGCGTTGTCCGAGGCAGCCCTTGAAAAACACGCTGCTGTTAGAGTATTTGCGTGTGCTCTGGCCCCGACTTTTCTATCATCAAAGAGCCTCATGCGGGGCTGGGGACTTAGCTCAGTGGTAGAGCGCTTACCTAGGAAGCGAAAGGCCCTGGGTTCGGTCCCCAGCTCCAAAAAAAAGAACCAAAAAAAAAAAAAAAAAAAAAAAGAGCCTCATGCACGGCTAGGTTCTGTCTCATTTCAGGGGCATCCTCACGCTACAGCTCAACCCCATGGCCTCTAGGGGCGCTCACCTCAGGTGATCAGGGGCAGGGGTGTTTGGGAGGTAATCAGCTATGTGAGCTTGGAAAGAGCTTAGGCCCTGAGGGCCTCGGCTCTTGACCTGCAAAACAGAAAGGCTACCTCCAAAATTAAATAATATAAAAATCCCTCGCCCGAAGGCTCCAAAACAAAGAGAGTAATGATGGCTGGCACCGCTGACCCCTGTGGGAGAGGCTTGTTGACAGTTAGCCCTCTTGGTTACCAGCAGTGATGCAGTCACCTCTTGTCTTCCCTCCACCATAACATGGCTATGTCACAGACAAAGCTTCAGGGACAGTTACTACTGAGCTCAGTTATGACTCCATCCCAGTCTGGAAATCCTAGTCCTGAACTTGCAGACACCCTGACTTGAGACTACCCCAACTGAGACCCTTTTTGCCTTTTTCTAACTCCCCTGTCCTGGGGTTGACTCGCTTCCACCCAGAGTCTGCTGTTGGCTCTGGGGTCCAGCATGTGCAGACTCAGGGCCAGCTAGTCACTGAGCCATACAAGGGGATCTGGCCCCTCACTCACTTCTGCCTTAACACAGCTCTCTTCACACATCGCAAGTTCACAACTGTGAGTAACATCCCTGGACAGACGTGAAGCAGCTGTCATGGCTCCTGTGTCATCCCAGGGGTTGAATCAGATGCTCTGAGGGCACTGTTGCTTGTCTTTTAGGCCATCATGAATTTTTGTTCCTAGTTCCCCTCCAAATCCACAGACTTCTATGGGCCCTGCTGGAGGTGCCCTTTCTGTTATGATGAATGCTGGTCCTGGGTTTGGTCTGGAACCCCTTTTTTTTTTCTTGCTTTATTTTCACATCTAGCTCCAGATCCCTTCTTCCTACCGACTGTGCATGACTTTTACAGGGCCAAGCAGAATTGAGGGGGTCCAAGGGTCCTGGCTGTTTCCTTACCCCCCACGGTGTGACATCCTGTGGTATTATTAGAACAGGAGGTGATGAGGTGAGGACGGTTTGTCTGTTAGAGCCCGGGCTAGATTACCCTCTAAACCATGCCAGAGATGGGCCCACACTAAAAAAATGTGCAAATGGGAATTCCAGCTGTGGAAGGGCATCTTGGCCCTCTCAGAGGCACACTGCCCTCTGCTGGTCTTGCCGAGAATGCAGTGCCAACGGGGCTCTGCTGCGAGGACCTAGAGAAGGAGGGAGAATCAGATGAGGGTGTATGTGCACAGGTCACTTCCTCAACCTTTCCTCCCTATTACTCATGCCACAGTGACATGTCTCTTGGAGACCAGCTCCTCAAGGTATTGCCATTTCTAACAGGTCAGTCACATTACATAAGTACCTGCTGTGTGCTCTCAGGATTGCAAACTGCCTTGTCTGGAGAGCCTCTGACTTCCATATCTTGTGTTCAGTTTGTCAGTCCTATCTCATCTAATGTGCCCCATCTCTTTGCAACTGGTGATTGCTCCTCCCAGGGCATGTGACTGGGGTTCCTGTCAAGTACTGACTTCTGTGTCTCCCGCACCCATCAACCCCACTGACACCCTTGTACCCAGTCTCTTTGCCCAAACAGCTTGCACAGGCCAAAAACCCAGGGGTCTCTGCTAAAGGAGGATTCATAGTTTCTCAAAATAAGACCTTAGCTCTACGTCTCAGTTGTAATAGTACAAACCTACCAAAGTGTGAATTTGCTTTGGAAGGGTAGGAGCTGGCTAAGCCAAGATGACAGCAAATGGAGGTTTCCCATCACCAGGAGCCATCAGAGGTAAGGAGTGGCACCAAATCCCTGACATTCCTCTCCCAGAGAAACCACTACACCAACCCCAATAGCAGTGAACCCTAGATATGACATGTATCATCTGTGTGACAGACAGCCCATTGGCTCCCCTCCCCCACACATGCCTATGCCTCAAGTCCTTGGACACTCACCTGGCCCTTGATCCCTTTCCTACTAAACAGGGATCCCTGAGGTGCTCCCTAGAAGACCCCCACATCAAGAAGTGTTCCTTCCCTCCCCCACAATTTCCAGGGCCCAATATCGTGAGGGTTCTTGGGGTTCTGTCGGAAAGGAAGTATGCAGAGAGAATACATCCTTTGCCTGGTCTCCAGAGGGAGCCTTTCAAAAGAGTTATATTCACACGGGTAGCCTTGGTTCTCTGGAGGGCAGTGACAGGCCACCAGGGCTATGCGTCCTGTGCGGTGAGACTGGGCAGCCAGCAAGCTGTTGTTTATGCTCCACAGTAAAGCCAGGCGGGCCTTTCCTCCATCGGAGGAAGTAGCAGCCAAACAAGGGCCTGGGATACAGAGCCCTAATGGCCCATTTAAGTATCTCCCCTCAAGCAGAAGTTTCCCACATGACCTTCTAGCCAGGGCCCCAGGCGTTCCTGCCTCCACAGCAACTACAGCCTCCTCTGCTTGGCACTCTGTCCAGCCAGGGCATGAGGGAGGCTCACAGGGAGGGAGGAGGGAGCAGCAGAGGGGGCTGGGCTTGACTGAGACCTTTCCTGTGAGAACTGTTAGCCCTCTCCGTCTGCTTCTGCTCCTTTGAAATATCCAGGAAAGACCAGGCCTACATCAGGTGGGGGACTCCTCGGCTAAGTCCACTTCACCACACCTCTCCCAGCAGGCTTCCATGACAGGGACTTCGATTCCTTGAACTCTCCTTGCTAACCTACATTCAAAGGACTCACATGTTCACAGAGAGAGAGAGACAGAGACAGAGACAGAGAGACAGAGAGAGAGACAGAGAGAGAGAGAGAGGGAGAGAGAGAGAGAGAGAGAGAGAGAGAGAGAGAGAGAGAGAGAGAGAGAGAGAGAGAGAGAGAGAGAGAGAGACAGAGAGAGAGAGAGAGAGAGAGAGAGAGAGAGAGAGAGAGAGAGAGAGAGAGAGAATTTACCCATTCCCCATTTGCCCAGACTTGAGCTTCCTGAATCTGGCTATATGAGGCCCACCAAGCTCTTCTGAGCCTTGCGCTACCATCACCCATGTCTTCTACACAATGCAGGCTGGGTTGCACGAGTACCTCATCCATAGACTATTTAACCAACCACAAATAAAAAAGATTTGGAAAACACATTTGCATTGTAATTTAGTAAAAGAAGTCTCATCTAGAGATGATATAATTTATACAGGAGGAGACACAGGCATTAGCTACTACAATGCCATGCCAGGCCCTTACCATCTGAGGTCTGCTGTCCGTAGGGAGAGCTGGGCTCCAACCAGGCCTCCATGCGCACAGAGATGTAGACGTAGATGGCCCTTCCCCCAAAGAGGCCTGAGAGCACAGGTCCTACATCAGTCTGGCTTCTAGTCTTCCAGACCCCTTTCTAGCCCACTCTGCACTCCATCCCATCCCCGTAGTCTTCCAACACTGTCCCCTGTCCATGACACAGCCTGGTCTCCTGTCACATGCTGCTCATAGGTTCGAAGCCCCGAGTCCCTAGACGTTTTGCACTCCCCAACTTTGCCTGCCATATTGGAGACTTTGTGCACATGACAGCTTCCAAGACCTTTGAGCCTAAGCACAGTCCCATCCATGTGGCTCATAACCTGTTCCACATGAGTGAGGCCAAACACCAGGCTCCTTTTCACTCTGTGATCTCAGTTGTCTCTCTTCCTGCTTGATTTCCTGTTTCCATCCCAGCTCCCTACTGGATGCACCGCCCAGAGTTGGAATAGTTTGCATTGACTTACAACTTACTCCTTCGATGTTTTCTGCCCAACGTGAGTAAGATGGCTGCCTGAAGCCCATCTAAGCTTTCAAAAGTAGATTCCCAGGTGGTCAGGGAAGGAGGAGTGGGAAGAGTTAGGTGAGGGTTGTTTCACAGGAGCCAGCAGCTACTTTCTTCCACCTTGGAAGCCTGACACTAGCCTGGCAGGCTGCAACGTGGTCCTCTGCAAACAGGAGTTGGAAGTGTTCTCCACAGGTTCATGTTTGAACATTGGTCCCTAGCTGGTGGCACTATCTTGAGAGGCTGGGAAAACTTTGGGGAAAAGAGGAAGGTCACCAGATGAGCCTTTGGTTACATCTACCCTCAATCACTACAATTCTGTCCCTGCATTCTGCTTTCTGGTTCCCTGTGTCTCCTCTCCAACAAGGCTGCACCTCCTAATCCTTTAGAAAGAGTTCTACCAACTGGGGACCAAGTATGCATATATATGACCCTATGGGGGCCATTCTCATTTAAGCTACCATATGTGGTCACAATAATGTGAAAGTAATCAATACACCCATACTCTCATGGACAGACCAAATGACAAAAGGGAGCTTCACTAGTGGATAGACATATGCTGAGGTCTCTAGGCCCTAATCCTTGCCCCACAGAAAGCACAGAAAGCCTCATCCACTGGATACAGAAATGTAAATAGCTACTTTAATTTCTCCCTGAATATAAAATCTTCATAATACATCTCAATTAATAGCTCAGAATAGCTTGTGTGGGTCGTTTCCCTCGTACCGTACATTTGGGCCACACAGGGACAGTGCTTCCAAATCACACAAGAAGACGGAGATTCTAAACCAAGAAGAGGCAGCCCTGCTTTGTGGGTATGCGTAGCTTGTCACTTCCACAGTACACAGCTGTACCCACAGGATCAGGAGCTCTGGGAAGGATGGAAAGATGTGTCTCACCACCTTCTTGGCCCTGGGAATATGAGGGCCTCCCTGCCCTTCCTCCAAACAAAAGTGTCCTGTGAGAACCTGGCATATAGTGGCTGTCCAGAAAAGGCTGGTAAGTGTTCGCCCACTGAGGGGTGCTGAGGTCCCTGGACCCCGGTAGACACGATTCCTCTGTAAGAGGCTGCAGCCCTGCGGAGCATGTGTGTGTCTGTCTCACTGAGGGAGGGGACTGTGTTGGGACAACTGGAAGCCTCTTTTCATTCCTCTGCCAAGTGGGACCTGTGCCAGAACTATGATCCAGTGCATCCTTGCCAAGTTTCCAGGCTCCTGTCATGCTGTACTCCTGCCCTGGGGCGGGAGGGGGACCCCTGTTCTGTCTCACTTCTTCTGAGACAAATCGAACTGAAGAGAGTTGGCTCGCATTAGGGATCAAGACTCCTTTGCACTCACTTCTGGGGAGGGGACGAATTCCTGCGGATCTTTTCCGTGAGATGCTGGCGGAGGACTCTGGGGGTGGGGAGGACCTATCACCAATTCCCAGGGTAGAATACAACACAGAGGAGCACAAAACCAGTCACGGCAGGCTTCAAGGCTGAAAAGAGACGTTCAGCTTGGGTCTCTAAAGGCCAGTAGTGATTGCGGCTTGCGGGGCATATGCAGCCTGCATAGCGCCCTGAGGGTCACAGCCTGGGAACCACTGTGGGTGCTGGAGAAATAACTAAGCAGATGAGGCAGATCTGGACTCGGTGCTTCTCCTGGGTCCGGCCATCTCGAGCTTCTAGCTCGCAGCAAGCACCCTCAGCTCCGAGCCTCTCCAAGTCGGTGTGGCACCTGCTACTCAGGGGCCAGGAGAGATGATAAAGTCAGGCTTGGATGAGAGGGTATCTGTGTGGTAGCGGGAACCTGCTTTTGCTTCTGGAGCAGATTAGTTCGAGGTGCAGGGCAGGACCATATGGTGGAACTCAACACCTCTGGTGGAAAACCGTAGAGGCTCTCCACCATAGAGGCTCTCCACCATAGAGGCTCTCCACCATAGAGGCTCCCCACCATAGAGGCTCTCCACCGTAGAGGCTCTCCACTATAGAGGCTCTCCACCATAGAGCCTCTCCACCACAGAGGCTCTCCACCGTAGAGGCTCTCCACCATAGAGGCTCTCCACCATAGAGCCTCTCCACCACAGAGGCTCTCCACCATAGAGCCTCTCCACCACAGAGGCTCCCCACAACAGAGGCTCTCCACCGTAGAGGCTCTCCACCATAGAGGCTCCCCACCATAGAGCCTCTCCACCACAGAGACTCTCCACCACAGAAGCTCTCCACCACAGAGGCTCTCCACCCTAGAGGCTCTCCACCATAGAGACTGTCCACCATAGGAGGCACAAAGCAAAGATGGGAACCCTGAGCAGCCCTCAGAGGGCTTTAGCCATCCCACCCAGTGGGATGAGACCCAGTCCCCTGCATGATAGTCCCAGAGGTTAAACACGTAAGAACTACTGTCACGGGGGGGAGAGAATGGTCCTGGGGCAGAACATGGCTCCTGTTTTCTTTCAATCTGAAAAATAAGATGTTCCTTCCACCTGCAGTCACAGCAGGTGGAAGCCAGGGGAAGCCACCCGAGAGTGTCCTGTTCTACCCTCTGCCCTGCTGTAGGACTTACCCTCTCACCTCACACTGAGGCCTCTCCTAACAGTGCCATCCGCCCAGGCCACACACTATCCCCAAGTCCCCTTCCTGCTCCTTCATTTCCCCCACTGGCCCCTGCATCCATGACACAGTGCCCCTGGTATGGTGACAGGTTATTTCCTTGGTTTCCACCTCCATGGTCCTTCTGTGCTAGGTCTCTGGGCTCAGCCAGCACCTGGGAAGCATATGCTCTTTGATCCTCATTTTGTAGACAGGGAAACCACAGCCCCAAGGCGTCAAATGACTGCTGAGAGCAACCAAGCTGCCCAGCGGCCAACCAAGGACTCCACCCAGCCCGTCCGTGCACTCGGTCCGTGCAGTAAGAGTCATGGTACCTCTGATAGATGAATATGCAGACCTGTGATGAAGGCTTCGTAGATATCTTGCAGATGAATGCATTTAGACCACCTCCATTGAATTTTGACACCATGCCCCATACCTACATAGTACAGTGTAAAAGTCTTGCAGAATACTAGAGCTTTATACTCAAGGGAGAGAAAGTGCCTGGGAGCCAGGGAAGGCACCGTGGTAGTCGCTGTAGGTATAGCCAAGGATGGAGTGAGTCCTTTGGTCCAGCAACAGGCAGAGCTCTGCACACTGGCCGGGGCTGCTTCCCTGCCCTTCCACACACAGCTCTCCCCCCTTCTCAGCACATCCTAGGGAGTGGCAGCCTCCACAGAGACCACATGAAAGAGACATTAGGTTGTTAGTGGAAACCTGAGTGTGCTAGAGGGAGTAAACACAGACAAAAGGCGCTGAATCCCACGTTCCCGTTTAGAAGCTGTGTGACCTCGGGGAAAAATGGTCCACACTCTCTGAGCTGCAGATATTTCTACAGTGGGAAGCCTTAGGCTCTGTCTAACACGCAGAGATTGCAAGCTTATCTTTCAGGTTTCGTACTTTGTTTCTTTTGTCTCCGTTTTGGGGCTCCTAAACCAAATTTCCACTGGGAGGCAGGAGTGAGTTCTGTAAAAAGAAGCCTATATCAAAGTCCATGTTACACACACACACACACACACACACACACACACACACACACACACACACACACACACACACACATTGATCTCAGGAGGTCTACTGTGGCTGCAGTTCCCCGGGCCACTGGTATTGTGCTGCGTACACAAGGCAGGTGTCAAAGGTGGCCTTCTTCAAAGCTCAGTGCTTAACATTCCACCAGAGTCCTTAGAGTAAGTGAGATTTGACAACTCTTGGTACCCACCCTCACTCAAGGCATTGTACACACAGCTCCTAAGGTGAGGATCCTCTTGAGCGTAAACCCGCTACTAAGCTGAAGAAACTGTTGTTAGCTAACTCCATTAATAAAGCACCAGCTGGCCTCAGAGGATCCTCTCCACAGAGGACTAGACATCCAGATGATTCTGTCTCGTGGGAAAGGGAACTTCCTTACACATCCCTTTAGCAGGGAGCTGGTGCTGGGCCCACTCCACCCAAGACCAAAACATCTTGATGCAAAGTCTTTTCAGCAAATAACCTGCCACCGCCGCCGTTTAGCGCACCAGGCTTTCAGGCTGGAACCACCAAGATCACCGGCCAGTTGCCTAGTGCTGGGAAAGTAAACACAGCCTCCTTCCCTGATTCAAGGTCAGCGGCAAGCTCAAGAAGTCCACTGTGTCGTGTGGGCATTCAGAAGAGCACATGGGGAGGAAGGCGCCATGCTCAGATTTTCAAACCGTTCTTTTAATCATTCTGTCAAAGAGGGAGGGAGGAGAGGGAGAGGGAGAGAGACACAGACAGACACAGACAGACAGACAGACACAGACAGACAGACAGACAGACAGACAGACACAGACAGACAGACAGACAGACAGACAGAGACAGGGAGACAGAGAGATCAATAAAAGCCACACCAAAGGTAAGGTAAGCCATATAGTAAAGATAGCTAAGAGACCTACCACATGGCTGAAGGCTGCACCTGTACCAGAAGCCTGCAGACCTGTGGAAGCCACCTGCTGCCCCGGTGTCTTGCTTAGCAGACGGAAGCAGCACCTGCCTCATAAGGGCGTTTGCTCACACACTCCAGACAGTCCCTGGACAGCCAGTGCACACACCCCTAAGCCACACTGCCAGGCCAGGTGTGTGAGTCTGATGACCCCACACCCCGAAGACATTCTGATGGCACTGCTCCTCCTCCACCTTCTCTCCCGTTCCCTCCCCTCTTTTCTCCTTCCTTCCTCCTCAGGTTTGGTCCAGCAGCCCTCCTCAGTGGACGACAGGCGAGATGCTGGGCCAGGAGTTCTGGTGTGAGTTTCGGGAACCAGTGCTGGCCTCCGAGGCTTTAGCCGCCTGTCAGTTGGATGACATTTAGCAAAGGCACTTCGATCTATAACTTGGAGATACTGATGTGCACCTCAAAAGAGTCTACTGTGGGAATCCCAAGCCATAGTGGGATAAATAGAAACGGTGGGACATTAGTGGGACAGTCCTCTAAACAGTAGCACGGTGGCGCAGTGCAGGTCTTGGTGGAACTCACTGAGCATCCATCCCTACGGACAGGGCTTGTCTGGGAGGATAGGATGGTGGAAGAAGGCTTCCTTCCCACTCTCACCTTTCCCCCCACTGTAGATTGCTTCTGCTAATGTCACAGCTCTGACGCTTATCCCCAGAGTCCAGGAAACATTTTTTCCAGAAGATAGTGCAGTGCACATGTTTCCAGGAGCCTGGGCCTGCGTGGGAGGGATTGCCCTGGTCCTGCTGGTTTGTTAGTGTGGTGCATTCCTGAAGCCTCTTGCAGCCAGAGCTTCCTTTGGCCCCTGCCCTCCACAGGCAGCTGTACCCCTCATTAAAGGATTAGCAACATTGGCCACGTGAGCCAGGCCGAGCTACCCAAGCCACCCCACCCCCCACCCTCTGGCTTATCAGGGCTCCTGGGCAGTGTTTGTGCTGGAAAAAGCAAAACTGGGCTAGGGTGGAAATAATGGATCACTGGTGTCATGAGCTAATTAAAGACTCCGGGGTCAAGTACAAGAGGGTAGGCGCAGACTTTCCCACCCAAGACCTCTCTGGTAGTACATGGCTTCAGGCTGAGAGAGTGGTTGCCACCGGTAGCCCAGTCATGCATGGGATCAGTGTTGTTTCACCTCAGGGAGAGGCTGACTGACCCACCCTGTCACAGGGTACAGGGGCTGAGCCGGACACAAGTTGGGGAGCACATTTGGCAGCACCCATTTTCAGCAGCCTATGCTTTAAGGGGAAAGAGGCCACCCGCTGTCCGTGGGACTCTCAGATTGTGGAATGCAGCTCCCAGAAAGAGGAGACAAACCTGTGTAAAGGTTAGAACTCCTGTGATTGGGGTGAGTTCGAATGCTGCCAGTCAGAAGCCACACCCTCTGGGGTTATCTTTAGCTTCTTGTTGTTTGCTTTAATAGCATTTCCCTTTGCCTCATTGTATTTTAATAAAGTCGCACAATACACTCCTTTTTATTCTTTGAAGCGTTCATACACATGTATAATGTATTTTGATTCTATCTATTCCTCACTCCCCCCAAGTCCCCCTAAGAGTCTCCATCAAGCCTTCTCCCTTTCTTCACACTCTCCTTCTGTAATCATATTTACTGTTTTAAACCGTTTAGTCCCATGAGTGCTATCTCTATGTACATGGGCATTGGGTTATCCACTGGGACATGAACCATTGCTCCGTTCGTGTGTTTCAACCAACGAGACGGGGAGCGGCTGGAGCCCTGTAGTGCTGCTTGCTCTGACAGTGGCCACCCTTGCTGGGGTGTGAAAGCTGAACACCCCTCCCCCATCCTTCCCTGACTCACAGTCAGTACCAATGGCCACATGCCTAAGGGAAAGAAACTCTCCCTCCCCTCAGCAGCTAGCAACTACCAGTAGCTTCTCAGCTACGGATGGAATGGGTGCCTCCCCTTCTCCATGCTGGACTTTTTAACTGGCTGGATCTTTTGCAGATCTTGTGCAAGGAATCTTAGTTGCTGTAAGTTCTTGAATGCAATGGTCCTGCGGTTTGTCAGCGCCATTGCAGTAAACCCTGCTGAGGTCCTCGGGGTAGGAGGGCCATGGTCACACACTGCACTTGAGTTGAGATAAGATCCTCGGTCTCCTTCTCACGCCACTGACATCCTCTGGGGACCTGAGCCAAGACAAGATGCTGTGATGCAGCCTGGTAGAGCATGGCAAAGATATTATACAGAGCACCCATCCATTCGGGAACGGGCCCCAGAGCTCACTGTGGCAGGAGGAACGTTTGCTCCACTTTCCACCCTAGCAAGGCTGGTCACTGTCAGAGTCTACAGCACAAAGCTCCAACCTGTCCCATTGGTTGGGACCCTCTGACTGAACAATGCCTACTAGTTGAGCGTGATGATCAGTCACTCCCCAAGACTATGTAGCACACCCATTCCACACACTCACATGGTCAGTCAGCATCGTGGTCCCAGGACACCCTTTGTCAGAAGTGGGTGTCTGGAGGCAGGCCTGTCTGTGGCCCATGGCATGCTGGGATTGGAAGTGTTATGAGACAATACAATGCTTCCCTAGGAGATTCTTCTCATCTTCTCCCCTTTATGCCTAACTTGGGGTGAATGTTTCTCAATTTATCACTCAATACTGTTGCTTCTGACCAGTGGGGCCTCACATTAATCAAGCATATGTCATTTTCTATAGGAGGCTTTCTGAACATCCAGCCTTCTGTCAATAAAACTTTATTAGAATCCAATGTTCATCTGTTTGTGTATCGTCCACGGCTGATCTCAAACCGTCATTGCAGAGGTGAGTGACTGTGACAGAGATCATAAAACATGCAGCCTTAATTACCTGCCTCTACGTAATATGTCTGTGTCTCCTAGAGAGTTTATAAACAGTTTTAGTTAACTCTCCATTATGTCTTCACATGCTCAACTCTGATTCCCATTCAAGGGCAACTACTAAGACCTATCCAAGTCACACATACCCCAGGGCTCTTGGGAGAGGACGTGAGACTCCCACATCTCTGTTTCTGAAGAGCAATCTCAGCATTTATGTCATGTCAGAACAAGCTGCATCATTGTCACCCCATTGTCAAGGCCACTGGGACTTTACCCTCTCCTAAACCAGGAAGATGTCCAGTGACAAGACCCCAACTTTCTCTTTCAAAACCTTAGTTAAAGTCAGAGTACAAAAGATATTCATCCTGTTATCTCCCCAAAGCCCACAGAATTACTCAGAGACAACTGTCACCCTCCTCTCTTAGGTCCAGGTGTTAAGCACCAATGGACAATGAATGGGTGGGACTCTGTGGTTCCTTCTTGGCACTTGCTGGGCAGTGAAATCATGAGGTTTCCATTTATGGTTCACCAGGCTCCACTTCTAACAATTCATTTTACAGGGGATCATCCATCCGTTCACTCGACTATACTTTAAGTACTACAAGTGAGCCCTCTGAATGAACAACCCCATTCTTTTTTTTTTTTTTCTTTTTCTTTTTTTCGGAGCTGGGGACCAAACCCAGGGCCGTGCATTTGCTAGACAAGTGCTCTACCACTGAGCTAAATCCCCAACTGAAGAACCCCATTCTTGATAACATCTGTGGAGGTGACCAATCAAGGCTATCAAGTTACCCTTCTCATAAGTTACAAGAGTCATATCTGTTGGACCAGAGACTGTCTCCCAAGAGGACTCTCTCTCTCTCTCTCTCTCTCTCTCTCTCTCTCTCTCTCTCTCTGTGTGTGTGTGTGTGTGTGTGTGTGTGTGTGTGTGTATGTGTTTTACTTTCCTAAGCATCAGATGTGAGCTGCAAGTGGGCAGCCAAACTGTTATGGCTTTAAGCATAAAGACCCAGATCTAGTGTTCAAAGCAAATGGCCATGAGCCTGCATGCGTTTCCTTCCCTATAACACGGAGGAAGACCCAGAGCATCCTGACCTTAGAGCTGCGGGGCATATGACACACAGGAAGAATTAGGTCACGTGATTGGCATAGAACCTGTCCACGGCAGGTGCTCCCAAAATGGCAGGACTCATCAGCCTCAAGATCAACCACTGCCTTCTCAGCTCACATCACTGTCATCAGCATCAGCCTCATTATTAACCTCTCTACCTCCATTTTCTGTCCTCCTGTGCTGTCAGTGCCTGCTAGCCAGGGGCCCCTGCGAGCCTGGGACAATGATTAAGAAGAGCAGTAATGAATACAAATGGTTCCCCGAGCACCACAGAGGCTGTTGTGGGCGGAGTGGCCTCTCAGCACTAGCCATCCCTGCTCCCTCTGGATGGCTCTGTCACTCTACTCAGGCTGGCTTGATGAAGACAGATGACGGCCTGCGCCTGCGGTGACGCCTTATGACAGCAGAGCAGAGCATTTAATCAGAGCGCTGCTCTCTGCCAGAGCGGAGTAATTGGAGGCAGGTGCTAAGCGCAATTTAAATAAAATGTTGAGTTAATAAGGACGGCTGACAAGGAGGTTACAAGTCCCCTGTCCAAGTTTTCAACAGGAATTTGAAGGCAACTTGGAGGCCTGAGAGATGGTGACTTAATTTCCTACATGTCTCCGAAAAGCAAGTACAACAAACTGCGATTTTTTTTAAAAAAGACCTTATTTATTTTTACTTTGGGGATGTAAAAACGGTCAGAGAAGCCACCACCAGCATATCTAAGATGCTCATGAAGGTGCACACTGAATGCTGTCTCCCTGCCTGCTTCCTCTGTCCCCTTTCATTCCTGCTGATCTGCCTCCCTGGCCATCTCCCCTGGTCTTGCATCGTGCACACAACCCCTGCAGTCAGAACAGTTCTTCTGGAGTGAGCAGGACACGATCCTATGGGAACACACAGAAAAGCTTGGTCCCCTACCAAGCAGGGCTGTGGCTCTCAGGATACCATGCTAAGTCTCTACAGCTCATGCTTAGAACTAGTCTTTCTCTCATTACTGCTAAATTTCCATAGCTGGTCCGGGGTAGTCTGAACCCCTAAGATCTTCTTAAACCCATCCAGAGGGCGGGCCATCTCTATGTCTTAGCACGCCTAACACCCTCCTTCATCTATTTGTATCAGGGTCTGGAGCGCCTCTGAGCATAGCCACAGCAGGGGACCACCACAGTCTCTAACTGTTCTGCAGATGAGCAGCTGGCTCTCATCACCAGTGAACTCTGAGGTGACAGTGCACTCCGTCAGACACCGTGAAGCCTACATAGCAGCATGCTGACTGTACTTCATGGGGTCCCATAAGAGGTGCCTGCCCCTCCCTGTACGTCTTTAATCACTCAGCAGCGGGAATAGCCCCTCAGCGCTTTCCGTTGACCCTGGACAGTGTCTACAGCCACCACTGTTGTCAGCCACGGCTTGCGATTCCATGTTAAAGCTGTGTCCTGGAAATGTGCAGAGACAGACAGACAGACAGACAGACAGACAGACAGACAGGCAGGCAGGCAGAGAGAGAGAGAGACAGAGAGACAGAGAGACAAAGAAACAGAGTCACAGACAGAGACACACAGAGACAGACAGACAGACAGAGACAGAGACACACATAGGAAAAACATCTTATCAAAATGGCAGTCTCTGCAAATCTCCTTGAGACAGGCTTTAAACTGTCCGCTCTGCTGGCTGCACATAGAGTCCAAAGGTACCCTCAAGGATCCATTAGACTCAGATTCTGTAGGGTGAATCCTGCTGTGGGTTAAATGCAGCATGTTCCCTCCAACACAAACATATTTTAGTAGCCAATGGAGTTGTCGAAAGAGGTGACCAGATTGTTAAAAGGGCAGACCGTACCTTTCCTGAGGAAGTTGGGTTAAGTCTCATGAGTGAATCCTTGTCTCTCAAGGCTGGATTGGTCACCAGGAGAACACACTGTGGTCTTATCTCTTTGGTAGATACCTACCCATCTTCCTATTGCTTTGGAGTTGTTGTTAGAAGCTAAGCAGATACTACTACCAGCAGCAGCATGGGCTTCCCAGTCACCAGAACCGTGGGCCACAGCACACACCAGTTCTTTATAAAGGGCACTTCTGGATATTCTTTTATAGGGGAACACCCCATCCCCCACCAAACCACATAAGACCAGAACAGGCTTCTCTGCATCATCTCCAACGTTGTAATGGAACTTCACAGGACACCCCAGAGGAAGACGGCTACGAAGAGTGGCAGATCTGAGGTGAGACAGACCCTGTGACAACTTCTTAGGCACCCACCCCAGTCTTTGCAGTAGAGTTGCTGGGCCAGCCAGAGGGGAGCTATCCTGAGAACAAACAGTGCCAGTGCGAACGCTCCTTCACCAGGCTCTAGGGAGAATAGTCCCTTATGGTCCCAGCCCCGCTCTTTCCTGTTTAGCCATAACTCATTCCTCTCCAGGAGACCTTGTGGAGTCCAAGCTTCACAGAGGAGGCCTTACATCTCATCTGGAGAGCTCTGGTCTCACTGGTGAAGTGGCCCCGGGAACACACTTCTGGCAGCTGTGACCAAGCTGACTTTACCCCGAGCTTGGAGCCTAGCTCTCTGGCCACGTAAGGTTCTCTGCACACAATGTCCTGATCTCTTTCCATCTTCTATTCAAGCCAGAGTTACTCACTGGAATGCAATGATGTGACGGGGGCTCATGGCAGGCTAGGCCAAGGTTCACCCGGCTCATCCTGGATGCTCCCTGGGAGCCCTTCCACCTCCCACTGTGTCTGCAGTCCTGGCCTCCCCAGTCCCAGCCCTTCAAATCCTTCCAAAAGTTCTCCGGAAGTTCACATTCAGCATGTCCTAAACTGAACCCATTACAGATTTCTCCAAACTCTTGTGCTCCAAAGAATGACATCAACACCAACTAGACCTTACAGCAGAAACCTGGAAGTTAGGGCCCGCAAAATGGCTTAGCAGGTAAAGGGGGCTTGCTGTGCAGGGTGATGACCTGAGTTCAATCCCCAAGACAACAAACATGATGGGAGGAGAGAACCAAATCCCTGGGAGTGTACACCTAAAAAACACAGTTTAAAAATTAGAAGCCCAGCAAAGCCATGTGTACCACTGATTAGATAGCGCAGCGGGGCTGACTTTGCTCCAAGGTGATCAAATTCAATTTATCCCCTCCCAAGCCCTATTCTATCCCTGAGCCGGGTCTTCAGCTTCGTTTCCCTGGACTACATGACCACAACTGCCTGAGAGCACCATTTTGTTTTGTTCTTGAGACAAGATCTTGTATGGCCAGAGAGGATGTAGTCAGAGAGGACGACCTTGAACTTCTGATCCTGCCTCAGGCTCCCGAGTGCCAGGATCACAGTTCGAGCCACTACACTCACATTATACGGAGCTGGAGATCCAACCTCGGGGCTTGTGCATTGAAAGCCGGCTGAGCTACACTTCCAGTTTGGGCCAGCCTTTCTGTTACCCAGCCGGACCCTTTCCAACCCACGTTCAACACCAGCTTCAAGATCATCTTCCTGGAGGTCCAACTTTATCACGACCTTCCAGTCTATGTCCCTCAAAGTACCCATGACCTTCAACCCTGCTGCTGTAGAAAACTCTACTACCTGGCTGGTGCCCATGTCCTCAGCTGATTATCTCTCCCTACTCCTCTGGTCACTCCGTTAACTCCTCTACGCCCATCATATTCTGGTGCATCTCCATCCCCAGGCTGGAGCACCTCCTGGGACAGTGGCTCTAAAGCCTGAGTGTGCTTCATAGTCGGCTGTGAAGGCTTCAAAAAGCATGGGGTGCTGGGGCCCTTCTGGGTGCTGGCGAGTGAATCTGAGCTGTGACCACGCAGCTTTTATTGACAGAGTTATTTTTTATCTTAATTTGCTTTTTGTTAGTTTGGGGTTTTTGTTTTATTCTGTTTTGTTTTGAAGAGACACAATCTTACTATGTAGCCCAGGTTGGCCTTGAATTCAAGATCCTCCTGCCTCAGCCTCTTGAGTACTAGAATTGCAGTACCTCCTATGCCCAGCTCTAGGACCACATTTTCAGTGCTGTTCCTGCCACTGCTGCTGGTCTGGTGGGCACACCAAGAATCTGCATTACAGATGCACCCAGAAAGGGCTCTGCAGAGGAGCAACTGAGGGCACACGTAGCCTGTACTAAATCTTGAAAGTGATCCTTAAGAGTCTGTTGATGGAGTCTCGTGCACGTAAACAGTCGGGGTGGGGGGAGTTCTAAATTAAAAAAGAAAAGATAGGTGATATCAATTACCCGGCAATTGTCCAAAGAACCTGTCTCATCCGGTGTCTGTGGTTAGGGCCCAGCTGTGCATCTTGAGGGGTCGACATCTTTCCCAGGCGCAGAGGTGGGAATTTGAAGGCTTGGGCCTGAACCTCTGTCTGGATTCCCGTTACATCATTTGGATTTCTTTATAGACTAGAGAGTTTACAACATCGTCAAAACACATGTTTTTGTGATTTTTTCCAATAGCCTTGATTCCTGCTACCATGTCCTGTTCCCAAGCCACTGCCAAGCTTCACCGACGCATGCCAGCACACAGCCAGGCTCTCAAATGCATACAACATGTCCCTTCTCCTACGGGCGGGGTCTGGAAAATGAAAAACAGCCAGTGTATGAGATAAAATGCCAGCTCCACTCCACGAGGCTGCCAAGAAGAGGGCAGGACAGGCGAAGACTTCAATGATTCTACAGGGTCACGGCACACATAATGAAGACCTCTAGCCATAGCCAGGAGTGGGGTACAGGGGGCAAATACAGGAGATTCCTCATGAGTTCTAGACCAGTCAGAGTGAGACCCTGTCTTCAAAACAAAAGCAAACTGGACATCTAGGAGAAGAGAGACAGAAGGAGAAACCACCCCGGCTGGCATATTCCTCCCAGAATTCCAGCCCACAGAGCTTTGAGGCCTGTGGAGAAGCTGCACAGCCCATGAGTACTTGGTTAGGGTATCCTGGGTAAAACCGATTCCCAGGAGCTTCAGCCAGTATAGCATTTCTGCAGGGTAGAGAGTCAAGCAGAGTGAGCCTTGTGAATGAATGAATGAATGAATGAATGAATGAATGAATGAATGAAATAAGGAAAAGAAAGGAGACAGGGCTGCTCCTAGGTATGGTGGAGGAGCAAGTTTATTACAGACGTGTGGGAGAGCATAGTCAGAGGCAGGGGACTCTCTGGAGAGTCCTGAGAGAATACGACCCTGGGTCATGTGGAGAGGTAGGGAGGGGAGAGAAGAGAACCGGGTGCAGCAGCCAGGAGGTCCAAAGGAGGGTGGGTAACCAAAATGGTTGAATTATGTAGTGAAGAGCAGACCAGCTCCCTGGGCTGGAGAGTTTAGGGCGGAGGGGGAGATATGACAGCCAGGAGGGCCCTGTAACAGGTAGGGACTGAGAGTTACAGGGAGACTCGGTGGCCAGATCTACATTGATGTATTAAATAGGCATCTCAGTTCAGGGTTAAATCCTGACAGTGAAGCGGCAGATGCAGCCTCCTACCGGGGAGTACCCTCGGCTCCAGCCCTTCCAGGCACCTTCAGAGATTCTCTTGGGTACCTCAAGCACCCATATAGGAGATGTGGAGGTCAACCTGGCAGAGAGACAGGCAGGATGGAGAGGAAGGTGTCACAAGCTCCTGTGTCTCCTCAGATACCTGATCAGCCGTCCATGGCATGAGGTCCAAGATGGCTCCCAGCACACTGGTGAGTCAACAGAATGGAACCAAGGCCAGGGTGTGGCTGTTTCCGCTGTCTCTGTGGAGGTCTCCCTGGGTGACCCCCTCTCTCCTACCAGGCTGGTGGACAAGTAGGGAAAGGCTCGTGGACAGTGCCTGAGTGCAATCAGATTGGCCAATGGGTTTGCAACCTGGTCCTGATCACCTGTTTTACTGTATGTAAGCATCTGTGCTATGGTAAACTCTCAAGAAGATGTGCTGCACACCCTGGTACTTGTCACCAAGGGGAAGGCATAGCTACTGCTGTGGGGTCCTGCCACATCATCCCAGAGGGATCCCTTAGAGGTCACCACCCATGGCTCTCTTCTTGCTTCCGCCATGGGGCTCTGGAAGTCACCTGGACTCAGGGTGGGCTCCAGGACCCTGCAGCAGAGCCTAGAAAGCGTCCTAGAAGGTAGCATGCATTAGGTAAGGTCTGATAAGGAGGCTGACCACAATTCTGCCCAGCTGACTACAGGCTTGGTCTCTCCACAGACCACCATCTTTGGATTTGAGGATTTGCTAAAAATGACCCAAAATACTCAGAAAATGGCTCTTCTTGCTACCAGTTTGTTGTAAAGCCAGGAGAAGAGGAAGAGGAAGCATGGGATAGACATTAAGGCAGAGGGAAAGGTTCTCTGCCCTGTGCAGGCCACCAGGATTCTGTCAAGGCACCTGGTTTGGGGGTCTTACTGGAGTTTCATAATATAGCCATGGTTGAGTAGCTCACTGGTCACATGGTGGAATGCAGTTTCAATCCCTGAGCTCCTCCGTGAAGGTCAGAGATGAGAAGGGGTGAAACCCAGTCCCCCCAGGAAAGTGTCTGATGTTTCTAATGGCCACCTGCCTTGATCCATTCAGACTATGATAAAGTATGAAGGTTGAGTGGCTGATAAACAACAGGGTTTCTCAAAGCTTTGGTGGCCAGAAGTGTGACGCCATAGTCCCTATGAGAGCTTCTTCTCCTTTCTGATTCATAACAGACACCTTTTCACGTATCCTTACATGGTAAAAAGAGGACAGGGGCCTCTCTCGGGACACTTCCAAAGGGCTCTGATCCCATTCATGAGGACTCTAAGCCCATGACCTAAATAACTTCTCACAGATCCCACCTCATAATCTCATTACCTCAGATAGGATTCAATATAAATATTTGGGGGTAATGTGTATCAGGCAAACGACACCTTTCCTCTCCGTCAGGGCTATGCCAAATGCATACACTCTGGCCTGAGGGCTCATGGTTTGCTCCCACAGCCCAGACAGGCCTGACATAGAGAAGCCTCCACAGATTGCTGCCAAGACTGAGCTAGGAGGCAGGAGGGCCCACTGAGGAAGGTACCCTACCCTATCTTCCAAGAGATGAAGAAGATTCATGGGGGTGGGGGGGGATGAGCACAGAGGAGTAAGGCTGCCATGCTGTCGATGTGGAAGGCTTTTCTTGAATGGAACTAGATGGAGACTGGGGGTTTGGGGTTGGGGGGAGGAGGAAGATGGGAAGGATCAAGGAAATCCAGTAATATGGGAGAGTCGGTTGATACAGGAAAGGGGGAAGGAGAGAGGATGGACCCTATGTGCTTCAGACTCAAAACTAGGTATAATTCCATGACTGACTGGCTAAGGTGGACAGCGGAGGGGTCTCCAGATTTCTGGCACAGCCACGAGAATGCAGAATGACAGGAGAGCACAGGCAGAGAGGAGGGGTCTTCCTTGTAGTCACATTGGAGATGAGAGAGTGGGGCGTTGGACAGGAGGGCGCTTGAGGGCAGACTTCAGCAGTGAAGACTGGACTCAGAGACTTGGGGTGAGCCGTGCTGTGGCTTCTCATAGAAATATCCTCCTGAGGAGCCCTAGCACCCCTTCTCCAGGTTCTCACTCTTTCTCCTGGTCGTGCCTTCTCGTGGAAAGAAGCTGGAGCTGGTGCACATCAGCCTGACAGTACGAGTCCATCGCTGTGTTCATTTTACCATTCTGTGTTGGGGCAAAGGTTTTCCCAAGGACCGGAGCCAAAAGCATGTGTGCAGCATGTGTTCCCCATCCTTGTGCCCGGCCTTGGTTTGGAAGAGGACTCGTGATTCCTCAGAGAGCTTTGTGAACCTTCAAAACCATAGGGGCATATGAGGTTTCCTGGCCTGTGACTTGCGCAGTGGACTTTCAGTTGGGGGCATCCGTCTTTCCCACAGCTCCTTCCTCTGGGCTCCAATGTCTCAGTACCAGAAACTGGCCTTGTTGCAACCCCAGAACGGCTGTGACCTTCCTGCCAGGGCTTCTAGTAGCAGCCCAGGAGACTGCTAATGCGAGCACTGGGGCAGAGGGAGCCACTGATCAGAGCACACTCTCCCCAAGAAGTTGTCCATTGTCACTTTCTGAGGTGCCAATGTCCAGGGGATGCATAGGGGCAGCCTCTGGCTTTCGCTAGTCTTGCCAAGAATGCTTGGAAAGTGGGCCTGAGAGGGGTCAGGAAGGAATAGTGAGTGGGCAGCCCACGCCCTCTTCACATACCTAGATAACTCGGAGCACGGACAGCAGGAGCCTTGCAGGGGGAATGTCTGAGGGGCTAGGGACAGGTGGGAGAAGGTAGGAGTCAGTGTAGAAGGCAGATTCAAACACACTTGGTATTTTTTCATAGGAAAAAAATTTTTAAATCAAAATTTATTACTTTTCCCCTTTCCTGCCTCCCCTCCCATTCCACAACAGCACCCCTCAGTCCTTTTCAAATCCATAGCTTTTTATTCTTTAACTATTACTGCTATGCATATGTGTGTGCACGTGCATGTGGTGTGTGTGTGTATGTGTGTGTGTGTGTGTGTGTGTGTGTGTGTGTGTGTGTGTGTGTGTTTGGCTCTGTGTCCAATCTGTTGGATCTATTTAGTGATGCATATTTGGGAGGACAAACCAGTTGGGATTGAATAGCCATTTACGGTACCCATCTCTGAGGAAGGTAAGTTCTTCTCTCAGCAGTTTTTAATTTTCCACCCCTTCATCTTTATACTCAACACTGGTAGTTGCAGAGCCCATTTTACAGAAAGGTAGATGGAGGCTCTGAAGTTAGTTGGTGCCCCCAAGGTCACATGACTGGTGATAAACCTGGGGATAAAATAAGGTTTACTGAATCCGGAGATCACTTGGAGGTCCACCTTTTTCAAGTTGACCTACAGAACAGTGTCCAGACAGACGTGGTAACCAGACTGTCCTTGGTGATTGGCAGACACCTGACATGGAACAGTGCAGCTCTTGTCACAGGATTCTCTGTGACACCCTCTCCCACTGGGCTTTCTAGGATCTCCTCAGGCAGAATTCAGGCCTGCTCTCTGAGGCCGGCTCCCTTTACCTCCTGTCTGTGAGACTCTAGTTATTTAACCTCCCTGAGCCTGTGTCTATCCTTGACAAGTGATTGAAGAGACCCAGAGCAATAGGGTGTGGAAATGTATGGCCTGGAGCAGAAGAAGTCCCCTACGCTGGGTAGTTTTATATGAACTTGACACGAACTAAGTCATTTGAGAGGAGGGAACGTCAACTGAGAAAAAAGGCTCTATAGGGCTGGGCTGTGTGCACGCCTGTATGGAGTGTTTAACTGGTGACTGGTGGAGGAGAACCCAGCCTACTGTGGGTGGTGCCATCCCTAGGGTGGTGGTCCTGGATTCTATAAAAAATCAGGCTGAAAAGGCCGTGATGGGCAAGCCAGTAGGTAGCGCCCCTTCACAGCCTCTGCCTTAGCTCCTGCCTCTACATCCCAGCCCTGCTTGAGGTCTCCTGACTTCCTTTGAGGATGAACAGTGATGTAGAGGTCTAAGCCAAATTAAACTCTCCTCCCCAGTTGGCTTTTGCTCATGGTGCTTCATGGCTGCAATTGTAACCCTAACAAGGACAGACTCAATGAAATTAGCACGAAGTGCTGCTCTCGGAAATCAAAGCCTGGTGCGACTTTACGTTTGTGTTTAAATAGGACTCAGGTCTAATGGCATCTGTTTCCAATGAGGTTTATCTTCTAGACATGAACTTGAGCCCCACAACGGAGTGGGGAACACACTGAGGCCTGGGGGTGTTTAGACAGAGCTTTGGGGAGACCTGCCTCACCAGGACTGGTCTCTGCTTCCCCTGTGGCAGGCTCACATGCAGGCAGTGCCATCTAGTGGCTATTCTCACTACCATGCATGCCAGGCTAGCTCATATACAACTGTCCCTCCCACACTCCTTCCCCTGCTGCACACCACACATGCACATGCAAACACACACACGCACACACACACACACACACACATAGGCACACACACAGGCACACACACATAGGCCACATATACACACACACACACACACAGAAACACACACATATATGCACAAAGACACACTCATGCACACACACAGAGACACACACAGGCACAGACACATAGGCACACACACACAGGCACACACACAGAGACACACATAGGCACACACACATACAGGCACACACAGGCACACAGGCACACACGCACACACAGACACACATACACACAGACACATAGGCACACACACATAGGTGTACATACACACATAGGCACACACACAGAGACACATACTTACACACACAGAGACACACACAGGCACACACACACAGACACACACACAGACACACAGGCACACACACATATACATAGAGAGAGAGACACACATACTTACACACATAGGCACACATACACAGGCACACCCACAGAGACACACATACTTACAGAGAGACACACACAGGCACACAGACACACACACACACAGACACACACACACACAGACACACACACACAGGCACAGGCACACGCACGTGTGTGCACACACACACACACACACACACACACACACACACACACGTCACCTTACCCATCTGCTTACCGGAAACTATCCTTTCGACCTCTGCTGATTTCCAGCCCCACTTTGTGACTCATCCAGGCACTGGCATCAACAACCCGGAAGCCTCTTTCTCCTTCCAAACGCTCGTTTCGGTGACTGTGTGTGGACAGCCAGATGGTCTGAAATGGGGAAAAAGGGAGCTCTCACTAACTAAGGGTGCAGTTGTGTGTGCCAAGCTTCAGACCATGAGATAGGTGTCGCCATCACTCACCCAGCAGTGTAAAGGCACTCGCCCAAGCCCACCCGGGAGCAGGAAGCTCTGCCAACCTCAGCCCGCATGGCAGTGTTAGTTTCCTGCAAGTTCCACACATGCCTATTTGTAGAAACTGCTCGTCTGGACCCGGACCCCTTTCTTGAGTTGACGTTCTATTCGAAGTGGAATTATACTGCTCTGCAATTCTAGTTGTGGCCCCAGGATTATGTGATACCCCAACCCCAACTCCCAGCAGTTTTTATAAACCCTGCCCTGGCCTGCTGAGTCCTGGCAATGCTGTGTGTGTGTGTGTGTGTGTGTGTGTGTGTGTGTGTGTGTGTGTGTGTGTGTATGTATGAGACTCTGTGGTTCCTCATGTATATATAATCAAATGTCAAATGTGAGTGTGCTATGCTTTTATGTATGTGTGTAAATGCTTGTTTGTGAGAATAGTGCTACACATATGTACTCTCTTTGTATGGCGTGGTTTGTAGTGTGGATAGTGTAGTGTGGCTATGGTATGTATGGCCTATATAGTCTGTCTGTGGTGTTCGGAGTGTGGGGTGTGCAGAGTGGTATGTGGCATAAAATTATTTTGTGGTGTAGTGTATGTACATATGCGGCATGTGTCTGTGATGCGATCAGTGTGGAGTATGACATGTGTGTGCAATATCATGGAGTACATGTATGTGTGTGGTGTGTATCTGTGGTATAGAGAGTGTGTGGGGTGTGAATACAGTGTGATGTGGCGTGTTGTATGTATGTGTATGATGTGTGCTTGCTGCATTCACTGAGAGATGAGGTCAAAGCCTAGCTCCTCCTCTGGCCTCAGGGGCTGCCACACGCTGGTGTCTCACTTTGAGACTGGGCCACTCCTAATGACCATTTCTACTAAACAGAATAGAGAACAAAGTTAGCGGATGTCACTTCCAATAGGAGGTCACTGTAGAGTCCTGGCTTCTTTCTATCTGGTGACCATCTTGCTTTCTCCCTCACTGGCTCCGATGTAAGCAACTGCTTCCCTCTGTCATGCTAAAGCCTAGGTGGACAAAAGCAGAGAGAGGCATTTGTTGGGAGCCACACCGACCTAAGATGTCCTCAGGGGCATCAGTGAAAAGACAGTGGAAACTTTAGTTTTGTATCCTTATCTAGAAGTGGACTTGGCAAGGCTTGCCTAATCCTGGAGCCGGTGCCTCGAAGGAGTCAAGGTTGCTGTGGTTTTTGGGATTCACCTCTTCCCCCTGGCCCTCGGTCATCAGTCCTTGGGTAACTGTGTCACCCTGTGTTCTCTTTGCCAACATTGTCTGTTTTAGCTCTCTGCTGACTTTAGCCATCCTCACTTCCCCCCACCCCTGCCAATAGACTACATGACATTGCGCTCTTACGGATGTAGATCTCTCCCGAGAGACACGGCCAGAATACAGCAAACACAGAGGCGTATGCCAGCAGCAAACCACTGAACTGAGAATAGGACCCCCGTTGAAGGAATCAGAGAAAGAACTGGAAGAGCTTGAAGGGGCTTGAGACCCCATATGTACAACAATGCCAAGCAACCAGAGCTTCCAGGGACTAAGCCACTACCTAAAGACTATACATGGACTGACCCTGGACTCTGACCTCATAGGTAGCAATGAATATCCTAGTAAGAGCACGAGTGGAAGGGGAAGCCCTGGGTCCTGCTAAGACTGAACCCCCAGTGAACTAGACTGTGGGGGGGAGGGCGGCAATGGGGGGAGGGTTGGGAAGGGAACACCCATAAGGAAGGGGAGGGGGGAGGGGGATGTTTGCCCGGAATCCGCAAAGGGAATAACACTCGAAATGTATATAAGAAATACTAAAGTTAATTAAAAAAAAAAGACATTGCGCTGCTCTTACTAAACGTGCTTGGCATACGCTGTCAGCTTATGCAAGCCCTCCTGTTTCATCTTCTTTATTTCTCATCCCTGGTCCTCCATCCCATGTGACACCTTATGTTCTAGACCCTTATTCTTGTGGGTTGGGGACAGGAAATGGCCAATGGACAGCAAGGAACTGGATCTTGACTCTCACTAGAAACACTGAAGGAGTGTGGAGAGGGGCTTTGAGACAACACAGTCCTGACCAACACATGAAGCCACACCAGAATCACGCATCACACAGGCAGAAATGCCTAATACGCTGGGTTATGCGGTACACTAACCCCGAACTGGTCCTTCTGGCCCCACACTCTACACCAAGTGGAGTTTGAACAGGCCTTCCCTTGAGTCCAACCCATTTTGCAGTTTCATTAGCTAAGTGCATGGTTTTAAGCCACTCCCTTTGGGGCAGATCTTAAAGTGGTGAGCATAGTTGATGTAATGAGCTGCGACCAGAGTTCACAGTCTGTTTGCAGCCACAGCTGCCTTCCTGGTTGGTTCTCCTCAAATTCACCTGGGGAACTTGTCAGGGTTGATGCAGAAGTTCCAGCTTTGAGAACACCCCAGACTCGGGCTATTCCCTGCACCAGACTCAGCCGCCATTAGGACATCTTTCCAATCCCACCTTAACTGTATTTCAGTTTATACCCAAGCGGCAAGGGTGCAATTCATGATAACCGCTAATGACTCCTGTATTCATCTGCTTTCTGTTACTGTAACAAAATACCAGAGGCTGAGTATTTCCAAAGATGGGTTATTGTTTAGCTTGCAGTTTGAGAGGCTACAAATCTAAGGCTTGGGTGGCCCCAGTTCTTTGGTCCCCACTGAAGAGTCATCTTGGCTGCATTTCACAGGGCAGATACCATCATAGCAGAGGGTTTGGAAGGGAAAAGTTCAGCAGTCAGGTTTACTCTTTTGTAATGATCTGTTCTGGTAAGAAGTAGCACAGACCCTCAGAACCAATGATTTAATCACCTCTCATTAGGCTCCACCCTTAAAGGTTCCAAGCACTGTGAATAACACCACACTGGGGACAAAGTCTCCAACACATGAACTCCTGAGGAAAACCACATCCAAACTGTTGTACCTGGTGCCCTTGGGGCACTGCTGTTACCTCGGAGGTGACTAAAGCCTCTATTAATGACAAACCACAGCCCCATGATTGTGTCACTTTCTTGCCAATAGGACTTGGCAGACATTGCTAAGGGTTCTGATCAGTTGATCAGGAGATGAGATTTTCTTGGTGGATCAGGAGACCTTTAATAATAGAACATTTTTCTTAATGGTGAAAGACAGAGTGACCACATTTAAAGTCTGAGGGATTTAGGAAACTCAGAACGGGTTCTCTTTTCCCAGGGGACAGGGGACCATGAGACCAGCACCTGAACCACAGTTTTAAGAGCCAGACCAATCAGCCAGTGGAAAAGCATGGTCCTCAATCATAAGGACAAGGGATTTGCCAAACCCCTGAGTAAATGAGGCAGATTTTACCCAGTATTCTGGGTGGGATCCTGATCCAGCCTATCTTCAAGTCACTCTCATGGGAACCAAGGTATGTCAGTCAAACTCACCAAGACTGTGACCATAGAACCCTAGATGATAAATGGCTGTTGTCTTGAGTTGCTCAAGTGTAATTGGTTATTGTATTGGGGAAGACAATCACGAAGGCAGAAATCTTTTGTCTGTAGATGTCATTTCTCCAAAGCATACTTCCTGTCTTCATCAGATTCATGAGCAATGACTGACATAGGAGTCCACGGCCTTGAGTGAAGCCTCAGAGCCAGGGTAAGAAGTAAGGGTCGTACCCACCAATGAGGAATTAATGTGGGACCAGAATGGAGCTCGGTGTCCACAGGCTGAGTCTCCAGTCTGGCAGAACTTGTGGGAAGGCGGAAATCCAAGTCTGACTGTTGGTAGTATGAAGTCCACTGGTCGCCAATAATCAGACTCCAGATGCCCTGTGACAGTGACTAAGCCAGAGCTTAACTAGCTGGACTATGACTATTTGGACACCCCTGATTCCATCATTTCCAGACAGCAGCAGATTCACTGTTTATCTGAGTCTCTCCTGCCGAAGGGGTCAGTCCCATACTCTGCCCACAGGATGCCACCTGCTCCCTGTCTGCCTCTAGTTTTGCCTCATCGTTCAACTCCTCTGGGGCCAGCAACACTGACAGAAATCCCTTGTAAGGGTGTATGCCTTGTACGGTGGTGTAAGGTGGTACTCAGCACACCAGACTCTTGTCCACTCTGCTCCCAGACTCCCGGCACATACCCAAGGCAGACGGTGCCGCGGTCCTCATACCCGTCCATTGGCTGAGTGTTCTGAGACTCCTTGGCACAAGATGGAACACAGTACACAAAGGTGGGATAGCTTTACTCACTGCACATCTCAGAATCTTCCGTTTAAGTCACCTATGTCACCTATGCTGTCCTCGTTACTTCCAGCTGTCAACTAGACACAGCCTAGAGTCATCTGAAGGTAACGATTAAGAGAATTCCCTAACCATTCAGGCCATATCTGTAAGAGCTGGTCTCCATTGATTGATGATCGGCAGAGGAGTACCCGATTGCGGGCAGCCCGATGCCTAGGCGAGTTTGCTTGTCCTACATAAGAAAGTGTGACCCGTTAAGTCAGAAAAGGGCTTTCTCCACAGTTTCTACCTACAAGTTCCCGGACCTCCTTCAGTGATGCAGTGTAAGACAAATAGAGCTCCATCTCATGCTGCTCTTGGCTGAGAATCTCCCATCACAACAACAGAAAAGCAAACAAGACACATGCCCACTGCTCATTACCTGCTCAGAGGACGCGAGAGCCAGGCTCGTCACACGTTAGAAGGAAAATTAGCTATTAAATGTAAGGTTATGTATTTATTGTCAAATCGGGCAGAGATGTGGTTTGAGTTCCTACTTCCTTATTAATTTTCTTGAGAGCGTGGACCCTCCATTCATTTAACAATGAACAGAAACCTCCTATGGCAATTTGTTTTGTGACTTGTTCTTCATGCATGTTAGGGTAAGAGTGCTTTTACACGCTGGGACCACGTTGTTAACCCTATATGCTTCACAAATGCACATTGCTTCCTTTAAGGCTGTTGTTTCTCACTGCCTCTAAATGCTATTCGCTTTCAAATTGTTTCAGCTGCTAGTAAGTAACAACACTCTGCTGTTTTTGTTTGGTTTTGTCTGGTTCAATTCCCCCCTCCTGTGAGTTTTTCTGTCTGACTTATTTTAATTGTGTCACTTACAGCAAGAGATGGATGCTTTCCTATTTTATACGTGTTGTTTTCTATAATTCTCTCTCTCTCTCTCTTTCTCTCTCTCGTCCTCTCTCTTCTTTCTCCTCTCTTCCCCTCTCTCTGCCCCCCTCCTTCCCTCTTTCCTCTCTATTTAATCAGTCCTTGCTTCTTCTACGCTTTTGAAATTATGTAATTGTTTTCCCTTCTGGTAATTGGTTCCTACCTTTTCCAATGCACACAGCGACCTTTCTCGTTTCTCTCAGGAAACTCCAGTGATTTGTTATTTCCACTCTTCTTCCAAGTACAACACGGACTTTGCCAGACTTTAACCACCTTTTCATCTCCGTTCAGTGTGTTGATTCTGTGTGGCTAGCTTTACTTACAGGTATACAATGGTGCCTTTAATTTTTATAATCAAGAGCTAATTATAACACATGGTCTACATTAGGATCCCATGCCCACCTTAGCTTTCTGCTCCCTCAGTGTTCATTCCCAAGCCAGTCTGGTCCTTTGGGAGGTGGACAGCCTGGGTGCACAGTTCTCACAGGTCCAAATCCTGTTCCTGTTTGCGTTGACCCGACCATTGCCAATCTCCAAACAGCACCGGTCCACTTGCAGGTACCAGGACTCAGGGACTGGGAGTGATTACCAAAGTACAATCTCCAAGTTGTGGCTGGGGACCTATCACCTCTTTGAAAACCCTTCAGGGACCAGCCACTGAACACATTATTTCCGTCACACGTAGAGACACTCCACAGGTGTGCAGCTGTGCTGTCTCCTTGACTCAGGCTGACATTTTACAGAATTGTTTTGATGAAGGAGTGTTTAAAAAAAAAAACAAGGAACATTTAGCCAGGCAAGCGCTGTCCAAGCCACTCTTTCTAAGTTTCTTAAATAAGCCTTTTGCTTCCAGCGTTTCACATGATAGTGTAGTAATAATGTACTGAGTTTGACTATGCTTGTTCTTGTCTTCCACACTGCTTAGAACCAACCACAGAAGACTCCGATGTCTGGAAAACAGTTTTTACGGACTTTGCTAAATAATAATTGCGAGCCACCTGCTTGATAAGATGGCTTTCTGTGTTTCGAGTCCTGCTCTCTATGATGCCTGCTCTCTGCCAAGAGGAAAGTATTTTGGACTCACCCGTTCGCTGGAGGTCGGAAGGAGACGGCTTTCACAGGCTGTTCATGCATGTCTCTGTTCTTTCTGTTATCACTCAGTTTTGTCTGATGTGAAAGTCAAACAACTGTTGCTTTTGAAGAGCCTGCTGGTGTTGCCACTCCTATTTATTCCCCTGGCATCTCTGGGCAAGGGACAGGATTTGACCCAAAGGTTCCGTGTGCTTACGTATGTGTGTATCCATTGCGTATATATCTATTTATTTGTCCATTTTCTTAGAACGCTTGCTCTTTTCTGACTTAGGACTTGTATGGATAAAGCTGCTAGGAACATGTGTTTTACATATCGGCAAGAATTCCCATTCACCTAGAACAGAGGCTCAGAGATGTTATCTGGGCCACATGGTTACAGTGCGTTTAGTTATGTGAGAAGCCACCAGACTATTTTCCAAGTGGCTGAACAGTTTAGGTCTTGACCAGCCATGCTTGAGATCTCTGTCCTTGACGGAGCATCTCACAGCTTTTCATCACAGTCATCGATTGCATTCACCCCGATGAATAGCTTTCTAGTGTTTATTTGCCAACCATGTGACCTCTTCAGGAAAATGTCTCTTCATGGCTTCTTGCAATTTTCCAACCAGCTTTTTATAAATTGAATCATTGTACATTGCATGTGTACAATACATTTCCCGATCATCTTGCTTTGGATGAAGGATTTTGAAAGTCTGTGGTATCCCAGTTAGGCGTCCTTGGTCCGATGCAGGGCTCACAGGTTTTCCCATGATGTCTAAAATACATTTTACAGTATCTAGAATTTGAAGTTGGTAATCCTTCTTTCAATACCTAAAACGCATTATTGAAATTCCCTCTGGCTCTATAGCTTCAGATCACGAGGCCACAAGCATCTGTACCAGCAACACGACGTTCCTCTCTGCCTTCGAGACGCCTCTGTCTTTAGGTTTCAGGGGTTTTCTGTCATGCATCTCCTTGTGGGATTTTTTTGGTTTTGCTCTGTGTTTTGTGTTCATTAAACCTAGGACTCCATGTGCTTATGTATTTTCCCATATTTTGGAGGTTTTCTACCATTGTTCTTTGGAATACTTGTAAGCCCTATCTTTAACTCTCCCCTCTGGAACTCTGTAAACACAAACATTAGACCTTTCCGGAGACTTCCATTTTCTGTTCCCAGTGTTCAGCCCCAGTCTCTACCTTCCTCTTCCTCCCAGAAGCATCAGGCACTGTTGATCCTTCTTCCTGACACATCCCTTACACCACCTCTTAGAGTTCCTGCTGCTTCAGCTCTGGTGGGTTCCCTTTCCTGGGGCTTTATTATTACCCGTCCCCCCACACACACACACATACTGTTAAATTCTAAATTCTTGATATGTTTTTAAACATTTGAAACAAGGTCTTATTATGTATCCGTGGCTAACTTGGTACTCATTACATAGACCAGGCTTGCCTCAATTCACAGAGATCTATCTGCCTCCCAAGTGTTGCCTGCACTAATCCTTGATTTTTTTTTTTTTTTTTTACTGTTCCTATGTATACAATCCCAGCCAACTTTTGTTAGCCTCCTGGCTTTTGTGACCTCTTTGATATCGGTTGACACTGAGCTATGTCCAAGGCTCACACTCATAACTTATTTTTCAACATCTCCACCATGATGACAGCTGTCTGGCCCTCTACTCCATCCTTCCTACGTCTTAAAGTTGTGTCCTTAAGTTCCTCTCCTTTCTGTCTTTACTCACTCTGTGACCAACATTCACCGCTTCGGCGATCTCGGTGGTATCTGTCTTGAACCCCCGCATTCTTTCATCTCATAGTGGATGTTCTCAAACCACATCTTTCCATTCCCTGGAAATGCCTAGGGCTTTGTCGGTAATTGCTCCGACTGCTTACACATGCCACATGCCATCCATCACTCACCGTCCTATGGCATGGCTCCAACACTTGGAACATTGCTAGGGAAAACGACAGTTTGAGACTCCCTCCCCCCGGACAGTCATCCCATGATGCACCACGCTCCCGAGGCCCCACCTCTCAGAGGATGCGACCAGCATCCCTGGCCCTTGTTCTTACTCTGCCATTAGTCATCAAGACAGGATAGGGACAGACAGCAGCCTCTAGTCTGACCAGTCATCTAGAATTACGCTTCCCTTGCCACTGGTGATCACTGGTGACCCTTTCCAGCCACACAGTGATACATTTCCACCTCACATTTCTTTATCCCTCTGGAGACGCTGCAGCTGCAAGCCTGTGCCCTCCGCTGTCACACCACTAGTCCCAATCTGCTCTTCCATTTTGCCTCAGGCCCCGTTCACCATCTCCTCAGACCCGTTCGGACCAACATTTCATCCTGAAAACGTTGTCATCTCTGTCCTCATGCTCAGCCCAACTCCTGACCTCCTTCTAGTCCCACCTTGTCACCAATCAGCCCCAGATCAGCCACCACGTGCCTGCCTCTCTCCTGGTTATGCTGCCCAGCAACTGTCTGCCTTGGGCCCCTGACAAAGCTGTGCTAGCTAACGTCCACGGCTCCAGCACTGCTGAGTAGCCCTGTTCCCCATCCCGTGCTGCCTGCCCTCCCCAGCACATCCCCCAGCAGCTGTTCCCAATCTTCCTCCTCTTCCGGAGCCCTCAAGCCAGACCCTACTTCCTGGACTCACAGCAGATGGATGTGCATTATGATTTATCGAGAACTTCATTCAATAACGACGTTCTCACTTTCTCTCCCCTTCTCTGAATGTCTCTATCTCCCCCCAGTGGGTCTTTATCTGAGAAATATCCTTCCTCTTTTCAAGACAAACTTTCCCCGCTGGACCCTGGATCCTTCTCCTTCCTGATTCCTTCCTGACCTCTTTTTATTTCTCTGCCTCACAGCTTCTTCCTGCTAAGTCTAATATTTAGTTTTATTAGTACATACTTATAAAGCACAGAATATCACACACATGTGATGTAGATATCTCCATGAATTTGGACATAAGTGTACACCTGCGGTCCCCCACCATAGCCAAGCGAATACATTCATCACCTCCAAAATTATCCTTTGGTTCTTCTGTGGCCTTTTGTGGTTTTTGCAGGAACACTATGTGAGGTCTATTCTCTTAACATTTCAAAGTACACACCAGCATGTCATTCACAAGGGTCACCAGACCTTAACCCATGCTGTATAATACAAACTTAATGCCAGTGGGAAAAATACTTCCGTTTCCCCTGTCTTTGAGCCCCTGGCAACCCGCACGTCATTCTCCTCTTTCATACAGTGGATTGTTGTAGATATGTCATGTAAATGAAAACATGAAGAATTCATGACTTACATCACCCAAAATCATATCCTGTAGCTTTATCCGCGTCATAGCTATACGTCTTTCCTTTCCATTGGTTTCTCAGTGGATAAAGTCATGGGATGATATACATTATGGGATCAGGCAAATAGGAGTGATGGCATTGGCCACTGATGACGGGTGTCCCCACAATAAGGAGGTGGAGTGGTGTGGCTGCAAGCGCCAGGTTTTTCTGTCTTTGCCATTGTGACATATGGACATATGGACATATGGATGCAGAGCCGCATCAGGATTCCGATTTCGATCCTTTTGTAGAAACATCTAGAAACAGGACTGCTGGATCCCACCATTCTAGTGGCCGCCCCACTCTGTGACCCCTACCGGATCCATTCCTTGTCCTGCACACATTTAAGCTTAATCCTTTGCCCTGTTTGTGGTTGCCACCCCCGTGGGCGTCAAGTGGATCTCCTTGTGGCCTCAGCCTGCATTTTGCTTATGGCTGAGGGAGTGAGCACTTTTGCTTCTTGCTGACCAACTGTACATCTTCACTGGAAAGCACTTAGTCAAGTCCCCTGCTCGTTTGTAACGGGGCCATTTGGCATTTTGCTGTTGAATTGTAGTTTTGAATACATTTGGCATTAACTTCTTCATCAGATACTTTGCAAGGATGTTCTCCTGTTCCGCAGACTACCTCCTCACTCTGTGGCTGATCTCCATTTTCTGTGAAGAAGCAGTGCAGTTTGGTATAATCCCATTTGCCTATCAGAGGCTTGTGCTTTTGATCTCAAATCCAAACCCCACCACCAAGACCGATGTCGTGCTCGGTTTTCCTTAGAACTGAAAGACACGTTGGATCTAAGTCTTCTATGTGCTTGGAGTTGGATTTTGCTTATGGTGTGAGAGAAGGATCCAGTCTCATTATTTTTCTGTGAACATTCAGGCTTCTCAGCACCATTTGTCAAAGATGTGTTTTGACTTAACAACTCTCTTCCACAAAATTCATGAAAACAAAGTTTAGCCATGAGGTTGAATGATAAGTTCTGCACTTGCTGCTTCTCGGGTATCTTCCTTTTGCCCTTGGCTCTTGGGTACCACTGGTTGGGCCTTCAAGCTTCCTGACGGTCATGTGCAATGGTCTCTTTCTCATTCTCTCTCTCCACGGCCTGATACACCCGCACTTGCACACCAGCTGTTTACCAGTAGTTTGTTCACTGTCCCGGCACCCACCACGCCTTCCCTCATCCCTATCTACCCCGACAACCCTAACTGTTGGTGAGCTCCTTAACCGAGGTAGAGGGGACACAGAGATGCTTTGAGACTGAAGTGTATCACCCACCCCAAGTAATGGGTATCTCAGTGTCCAAGTGCATTGCTCTCTAGCAACACATCTCAGTGTGAACAGGGCTCTGCGAAGGATGCTGTCTTAGTCTGGTGTTACTGTAATAAGTTCCTAGGCAGCAAAAAGCAGCAGCATGCGGAATGAGCAAGTTAGACTTTGAGTTAAAGGAGACGGTCGTTTATTGTTTGCAACAATGTCTACTTGTTTACCTGTGAAGGACCTTCAGTACAGACATCCTCTGCAGGGAGGAAAGCAAGATTCACAGTTTTGTATTGTTTTGTTTGTTTGGGGTTTTTTTTTGAGGGGGGCAGTTATTGTTGTTGCTGGTGGTTTTGTTTTTGCTTATCTGTTTTTGGTTTATTCATTTTTTTTCTTCAGACTCATGGGACTAATGGTTTTGAAACACAGGAATGATTAAGGGAAGCTAAAGCCATCCTTAAGCAGATGGGACCTTTCAACATCCTGTGAAGCCATAGTGCACTTCACTGATGTGTGCCTACTCACAACCTCACATTATGAAAACCATTGTTCTAGGATGCTAATACCTGCTCCTTCTCTTTGGTCACTCCAGGGACATAAGCTAAGTGACCCCTTCTCCAGCCCAGCCCCACTGGTTTCAATTGAACTAATTGGCTCTGAGTAAGGGCATCAGGCAGTTTCTCACACTTCCATGAATTTACCTCCCAGGAACTGGGACTGAAGTCAGGTAGTTTTGAAAACACATATATTTGAATCTTCTCAATGAGTTTGAAAACACACACACACACACACACACACACACACACACACACACACACACACAAACACGAAATCATATTGACTTCTGCCTATAAGACTGCTCCAAGAAAGAAGGGAAAACTAAAAAAAGAATATAATGAATTGCTAGATGAGTGGATGGATGGATGGATGGATAGATAGATAGATAGATAGATAGATAGATAGATAGATAGATAGATAGATAGATAGATGTGTAACTTATGGTATCCATGTAGAAGGATCTTATCCAATGAAGAGTAGAATATGTGGCTTGAGGAAGATTCCTTTCTTGGCTGACTCCTCAGTCCTTGAGGCCTGCTCTTCCACGAGATCTTGCTGAGTTTTCCAGGAGGAAAACTTGCTGAGTTGTTGCAATCTGTTTGGATATTTCCCTCCATCCTCGATATCACTCAAGTTCTGCTGAGTGATGCCCCACCCACTGATCCCTGCATACACCCTTTGGCTCCGTCCCCCAACTGCCCTTGTTCTGTGTAGAGTTAGGCTACATCTGTAGTTCTACACTGTAGAATCCATTTGCCGTGTGATTTCCGCTTTCCCAGCTATGAGTGTGCACACAATGGCTGCAGCCTGGGTACCGCTGGCCACGCTGGGTAAACCTTAAGTTATGTGGTGTTTCTCTTCTCACTTTCCTATTTGTTTTCTGAGGAAGGCTTCTTATGGGGTCAGAAGAAGATTCTCGCAGTCTATTCTAGTAGCCTAGACTTAAAGAGCAGCATCCGCACTTCTGTTTGAAGAAACACTGCGTTCTTCCCCCACTGGGGCCACACTGTCATCAGGGTCATTGGGTCAAGTTTGTTCTCTTGGCCTTCGTCGACCAGAATAAGAATGGGCTTAGGAGAGGCAAGGCAACAGGCCCAGCGATGAACACTGGTTCAGTTGCCACAATGCTCCCAGCTTTGTGCTAAGTTGTCTGACCATCCCATCACGATTGGCACCCGCCCTGTGGCCTGTTAAAGGGAGTGGCACTACCCTGTGCTCCGTACAACATGGCAGTGGCTCTCCTGAGAAAGCAGAAGCTGCCAGTCCTGGGCTTGGCCTAGAGCCATCACCTTGCCCACAGCTTTTTGATAAAGACCCATCCAAGATCTAATTCTTATCTCCCAGGCAGAAAAGACTCTGCATCTCCAAAGACAGAGTAGTGTCCGTGCACTAAGAGGGAAGGAAAACCAACACCATTTACAGATCACACCAAGTATGGCGTTTCCACCCTGGAGAAGGAGACAATGTAAAAGGCTCTGCTCACTGAGACCAGAAAGTAGTTGTTAGGCACCTTTGGGATCACAGACAAGAGGTGTCATCATCTACCTGGGTAGGTGCTTACAGATGCAGAAGGGGACAAGAGGACTCCACATTGAATTCTGTGATAAACACTTGTTTAAAGAAAGCCCAAGCACCCAGAGCCAAGGTGACCCCAGAGAGGGAACTATGCCTTTCTATCCCAAGCCATGGATATCACTGGGCTGTAGCAGCTGGTCAGCCTGTCTAGAAGATGTCTCAGGACGTGCGTGGTACTTGCTGGTGCGGCTGAGTGAGGTGTACGGCTGCAGCAGAGCCTAAACCTCATCTCCCAAGCTTTCCCCAGCAGAGTTCTGGAGGCGAAAACACCTCCTGGTTGTTCTCATCCCCCAAATGGCTATGTTTTATGATGTGTTAAGTTTGGGGGAGAGAGAAATTTCCTCCAGCTGCGGTCTCCTCCCAGCTGAAGACAGTCCAGGGTTGGAGATTTATGACCCGCTGAGTGCCAACAGCCCACTGACTCCACCAGAGGACCTGCGAGTTCAGAGCATTGCCAAAGCTCTGTACCCAGCCCTGCATGGACTACAGCCATGGCTCCCAGGCCAAGGTGTATCCTCTATGGGCTCCCGACTCTTGCGTGTGCTGGCTGAACTGGTAGCCTGCTGTGTCCCAGCACCAGTGATCTGTAGGATGTCTCGGAAGAAGGGCAGGATTCCTTGATAGCCAAAGGCCCAAGCAGTGGTGACATATGGTGACGTAAGGCCCTGCCTTGCCCTTCCTCAGGACCAGGGTCAGGGGGTGACTACCAATGAGCTTTTGTTTGTCAGTAACCCACTCCCTAACCTACACTCCTAAGCTTTACCCCCTAGCAAGTTTCCTTTTACAAAAGGTAGAAGGCTGTACTGAGACAGAAGGCTTTACGGCTGCCCAGCTGCAGCTGCTCGTGATGGGACTCATGCCAAGCACTTGAGGAGGGTTTCTTTCTTAAAAGTGTACCTTAGAAAGAGGCTGCCCTGGAATGGCATGTACAGTGTCTACTGTGTCAGTGCGTGTGTGTGACGCCTGTCATGGGAGAACTCATGTTTGTGGTGCCTGACGCCTGCCTCAGGGAGGAATGGTTAAGGTAGGAAGGCTATGGCAGGAAAACCCTTTACAGAAGGTTACAATGGTCCAGCTAAAGTCCAATTCAGAGTCTCCTGTGATGGTGCGTATCCTACCTGCTAAAATCTCGCTTGCAGACTCCCCTCACCTGGAAGGATGCCTCTGGGTTGGGGAAGGTGAGAAAGAGGGCCCTGATGTGGACTGAAGCTTCTAGTTCTTGTCTCTGTTGCAGGGCCATGGAAGTCACGTGAACAGCATGGTGGGCAAGCAGTAAGAACAGAGGGAGAGTGCTTGGCCATGCTGCTCTAAGCAGAACTCAGTTGTGTCACAATTTCCAGTTCTGCGTAGCAAAAGACCCCAGAGAGGACACTTTGATGCATACACACCATACACCAATAGCCATTCTCCTTATTTACCTGTTCTGAGGGACAGCCTGACCTCACTGGGAGAACCTGTGCTCTGAGCTCCTAGTGGGGAAAAATGGAATATCTGCATTCAGTTCTGTCCTGCCATATGCACTGAGCATCCCAGGCCCCAAGTCCTCTGAAGACCACAGGTCTCCCTTGACGATTGCTGTGCATTTCCTGGGAGATTCTGGCTGGCAAGGACTACTGTGACCCCATGAACCATGTCTTGTCTGCAGGAAGCACAACACTTACACTCTAGCACTGCTCTCCCCAGCCAGGCAAGAAGCAACAGGCTCTTTAGTTAGTCTGATTGCACTTTGCTGCCCACTCTTATTAACATTTATTTATTCAGTTATATAACGAATGTGTCCAGGGGCCAGAAAACACACCAGGTGGCAAAAATGCAAAATAAATACTCAAGAGTTGGAAATCTTCTTGGTCCAAGGATTGAGCTTCTTACTAATCCAATGATCAACTGTGGTCTGTTGCTCTGGGGGTGGTCGTATGAGGAAGTTCTTCCTGAGCAACTAGACAATAAAGGATTTGGTGGTTGATTTACCTGCTCTGAGCCCTGGCGGGTGCTGCTCTCTATTTGTTCATAAGAAATTGTTATAGCTGCCCCTTGACTTACAATGGAGTCGCTTCCCAGAGTAAGTTATATACATCAATCTCAAACCATGGAATAACTTAACCTCTGGGTATCATAGCTCAGTCTAGCCCACCTTAAATGTGGTGCATAAGCCTATGTAGTTGGAGAAGATCATCCTACACAAAGCCTGTTTTATAATGACACATTGAGTGTCTCGTATAATTTATTGACTGTTGTAATAAACATGACAAACAGAAGGGCTTTCTGGATACTTTCACATCATCCTAAAGTTGGAAATTGTGACTCAGAGTCCAACCTTTGTAATTAAGGAATCACCTGTGCATGACCGAGGGGAAGGCAAATGCAGGTGACACAGTGGGCTGGCCCCTCTAGCTCCACCCCTTTCTCCCCAACTTCCTGCACAAGTCCAAGGCTTTCTCGTGACAAGAGTGTATTCTAACTGGGACTGGACAGCACTGGCCAGAGAAAATTGTGACACAAAGCAGGCTGTAAGTTGTGACTAGCATCTGCAAGAGAGCAAACAGGCACTTAAACTTGAAAAAATCTCAGTCCAACTTTCTGTGACGGAGGAGCTCACAGACAAACCCATACCTGTTAAGGAGGACGCTGTACAGGGCCAAGGCAAGACCACAGTAAGTGCAAGCCAGGCAAGAGTCAAGGTGTCCTGACCTCAGGGATGCTAAGAAGAGGGCCACACTGAAACATTTCTGTTAATAGAGGGTCACACAGGCAAAAGTGATTCCAAGAAAGTTCCAGATAAGCTGTAAAGCTAATTCTTAGCATTTTTACTGTGCACCACATTTAGTAACAGAAATACTGCTGCTGGGTTTCAATTACCTATGGTATCCATACAGCAACGTGCTGCACAGGTGGGCCACCTAGACGACACATGCTACATCATGTAGCCTGAGTGTGTGGTAAACTGTACCATCTAGCCATGTGTGTGACTCTGAGATGTTTGCACAATCGTGCATTTCTAAGAATGAGTCTTGGTTCCTAAGTGACACAGGGCTGCATTGCAGAGGATCCCCATGCACTTGGAGCCACTGTTTTGATCACAGGGCCATCTCTTTTCTTCCTTCTCTCTTGGCTTTCCTGCTTCTAATAGTGAGTGGGCTGTCCCTGGTACTAGAGTGAAGAGTTCTTTCTCCACTTTTATCATCAGGTACGGTCCTTTCCAGCTTTCTGAGATAGGTCAGGCAGGGGGATGTGATGACTAATTTCCATTGTTAACTTTACATATATAGAAAGGGGAAGCCTCAACTGAGGAATTGTTTCCATTGGATTGACCCATGGGCATGTCTGTACGATCATTTTCTTGACTGCTAATTAATGTAGGAGGGCCTAGTCCACTGTGGGTGGTATCATCCCCTAGGCAGGTATACTTGGGCTGTATAAAAAAGGTAGCTGAACAGGATCCTGGAAACGAGCCAGTAAGCAGCATTTCTCCGTTGTTCCTGACTCCAGGCTTCTTCCCAACTCTCCTCAAAGATGGACTGTGAACTAGAAGCAGAAGATTAAAGAAAAACTCTCCTCCTCAAGTTGCTTTTTGTCATGGTACTTAGGAGAGCAACAGAAAGCAAACTAGGAATGGGACTTTGAGATAGTTAAGCCACCACACACAAAGGATACCATCCTCTTACAGAACACTTGTTTCAAGTAGCAAATCTTTCATCTCTCTTCCATCACCAGAACGGTCTAAGCAAAACAAGAATTCTAGAAGTCAAAGGATTAAGTTAACAGATTTCCCCCAGTGCCTCTGAGAACACCAAAGCGAGTAAACTGTGATCCTGTTGCACATGCACTATGGAGAGCTGAAATGGGACTCAGGTGGAGAGGTGCCTGGCTATGCTAAAGGCAAATAGGGCTTCCTGGTACCTGTATGAAAACACATGGTGAAAATACGGTCTCTACGTTTGTTCTGTGGACTAAAGCTCCAAGGAAGCAGGGGTGGGGCTGGGGGCAGGAGGGCTTGATAGAGGGTAGCCACACCCATGTTAATGATTCCATAAAGCCTATTGCCTCATTATAAAACTTTTACTGTAGAGAGTTGAATGTCACAGGACCAGAGCCAAATTATCTCATTGATACCTTTAGTCTTCTCACAACCCACCTGTGTATTGTACCCAACATCCTTTCAAACATCAGGTAAAATCTTTGGGGTATAGTAGCAACCTACTAGAAAGTAATAAAACCTACAGCTCTACTTTGCTGAGACCCATTTCACTAAAGTCCCCACCTAGACACTTGGGAATGCCTTGATTTATGACTTTTTGTTCTGGGACTATAAAGGTTGGTGTGACCACTTCCATATTGGAACATATTATTCGGAACAGCCTGAATCGATGCTCCTGGGCCATGGTCACCGACATGTGGCTCAGAAGAATATTCTTTCTCCTGTTCCCTTTGAGGTGAAATGATGTTTCTGTTGGCAGCTTTACTCATTTAAAAATATTAACTACTTGGAACAGGACAGGGACACAGAATGTCCCTTATAGCTGAGGGTGTTTAGAAGTAAGAGAAAAATCTGAGCTGCCTCTGATGGCTGGGTATGTGACTAAGCCAGGGGCAACCCTTGTCTAGAGAAATAAGAGACAGAAAACAACCGAAAACTGGAGCTGCAGGTGGACTGTCCCATGCTCAGCCAGCAGGAGCGCGTGGAGAGAAGGGCTGGCCTTCCATGGGAAACGAGCAGTAGGAAAGCTGTTCCAAGATCCTAGACGAAAGGACACCAACAGCACATGGATGGGGATACTCACCTACTCACCACACAGGGATGACACTGAGGTTTCCACAAGACAGAGAAGAGGGAGGCCCTCGGTAAGAGGTAACGGGGCAGCAAACAAAGTTCAACTGTTCACGAAATTCAACAAAGTCCACAGCAAGATGACTGTGTCCGTGGGAAATATCCTTACTCATTATTCAACATAGCTCTTGCCTTCCTGCTTGTTTAATGAACAGAAGGAATCAGTGAACCATGCGGGGCTCATGAAACTTGTGTTCAACACTGAGCAGCACTGATGCTAAGAGAAAAGAAAACCATGTTTGGGAGCCCCCAAGTGAGGGAAGTTTGAGGCACGAATTTTACAGAGATCCAAAGTGCCACCCACACAAAGACAGTCCACACGTACCGTCAAGAAAGGCAGAGCTCGAGGGCTCACCCAGAAAAAGTAACTGAAAGATGAGCTCCCATCAGCTAAGCTGTGCATCCTCAGAGACAAAGTCAAATACATTTCGTTCTTCAGCTCTTTAACCTGCTCATCCATATTCCTAGACTCATGATTTCACACTGTTGGCCAAGGGCGCTGACGCTTATCTCTGTCGCTCTGTTCCTCCAGGTGTGAATATGCTAACAGACACTGGAACACTGAGAGAAACAATGAGCCCCTGTAATCATGAGCCGTTCTCCTTTGGAGTGTTCTGTAGGACTGGCTCTGTATAATATGCCTCATCGCTTGCATTTGCAGGCCACACACTCATGTAAAAAAACAAATTCTAAACTAGGCACAAGACTCCAGGACCATGAACTTAAAGGACAAGGAAGTAACTACTAGTTCTCTATCCATGAAGACCGTCCATGGAAGCCACATCCTGGCTAAGTGATTCAAAGGCAAGCAAAGAGTGGGTGAGTCTTTGAAAAGATCATGGAAAAAATGTATTAATGAAGAACTAGACAATGTGCTTACCAGGGCAGGTGCACAAACAAGTGTGCCATCAGACTATCATGGGGAACTGACACCATGATGTTTCACGAATCTGCCACAGCTCCTGACTTCCCTCACCTGTGGCAGAAAAGAGCGGATGACATGAATGTGGCTGTGGTACTGCCTACCCTGTGTGGAAGATAGGTGAGGGTTAGGGCATATGGAACACCGCCGAAGATTCAGGTGTCAAGGCTTAAGCACGACATTCTCCATGATCCTCGGTGCAAAATGGAATCACACCCTCGTTTACCCATGGAAGGTTGATAATGAGTGAGTCAGCCTAACTTACTAAGCCTGGCATCAGGCTTAGTGTCACAGCACCCACAGAGCATAAAACATTTCTCCCTAATGATCACAGTGCTAACAGGCTGGCGGCTTCTGCTTCTGCCCAGCTTCTCAAGTAAGTATCATATTGTACACCATATCTCCATTCGTAGAATATGCATTGCCTTCACATCATGTCAAAGTGTTTAAAAAAAATCCCAAGTTGAACTATCCTTGGGTGGGCGACTCTAAAAATTTAGCTATAGTTAGTTTGAGGTACCCCACACAGCCAGGGTAGAACAAGACAACAGAACAGAACCACATCCACACAAGCCTTTCCTGACTTATTGGCACTCCTGGATTGACAGCCACTTTGAAGTTCCCTGTTCCCTCGCACAGTGGCTTCTCCTTTGCCCAGCGGTCCCTATTCCCGAGTATCCCTCCAGGACACCTACCTGTCACCAGTGTCTGTCTGGCTTCTAGTAAGCAAGCAGCAATGTTCTGTGTTCCCAGCATCAGTGATAAGCCAAGCACTCTCTTCTCTCATTGAAAACCCTGAAGAAGTGCAGTGGTTGGGATAGCTGGGTATTTCATAGTTGTCCTTTGCTTTAGTTTATCACTGCTGCAGCCCTTCCTCAGCTTGACATTGGTACCAGCACCCCTGTCTTGCTCTCCTGCTTCCGGTAAACTACGACAACTCTTGAAAATTAAGTAATTTGGTTTCTATACTCTTGCCCTCCTGACCCTATTAACCCAGTAATGGCGCTGGCCAATAGAGGTGTTTTTCAGTCACCTCACATTAACTGACCAATCCCAGGTTACCCATAGCAACAGTCAATGTCTAGCCAGAACAGAAAACTTTTCAGTTTCCTCCCTCCTCCCGTCATCTGAAACTTCTAAGTTCACATGGATGTGCTTTCCTCAGGGCCCCTGCCATTGCTGTCTGCTTGTCTCTGGCATGAATCACTCTACTAATTAATCTCCTAACACTTCAAGAACAGTCTGCCCCCGTGTTCCCCGTGAACCCCAAATCTGAAACCTTTAAGACTCCCTAGCCACAGATACAGCTTCAGATAAACAGGAGCAAACCCGCTCCAGGGTGGACCTGCCTTACGAACTGATTACACAGAGGCCTTGGCTCTGCCAGGAACCTTGGCGCTCCCTACCTTCCGGACCAAGCTCTCTCATAGAACTTGGTGTAAAATCAGGGTTTGGCGTTGTGCTCAAATGCCACAGTAAGTTTCTACATAGCTCTGAGAGCAGCCATCCGTGTCAGGGGTCAGGGGTTGGGGTAGGGCAGGTATTGTTTTCCACAGTTGCCACCCAGCACCCTGAGCAGGCTCCAGCATACGCAGCCATAGTGGCAGTCAGCTGTAACAGTCACTAGAGGGCACGTGTGCTATTTTGCAGTGTGAGATCAGTACTTCTCAGCCTCTCTGGTTGGGCCTTGACAATGTGGTGTCCTGCCTTATTATCTGCTTTACACAGGCAGAATTCCCAGGAAATAAGCAATTTGGCTCTGCCTTCCCAGAGGTGGATATTCTGGAGAAATAAATACTGCCAGTATACACGTTTGTGTTTGGTCTGTGAGGAGCTTTTTACACACTGAGTTAATAAAAGGAAAGGTTCTGATTGCCAACGTCTCAGGAAGCCCTAGCGGGAAGACACCACAGAGAATGTAAGGGGTGCTCTGTGGGTTCTGGTAATCAAATCCACTCCTTTGTCTCTAAAGAATGTTAGCCTCACCACCAATGAGGAAGAAGAGCTCTTTCACAGAAAGGACACTCTGTCTCTCACTCGGGGTTGCCACCTCTGAGCCTGGCTATGTAGTGGACCAAGTTTTCCCAGCTTCACCCCCATGCATTCTTTAGAAGATATGAGAGACGGGGCTTGTAGGAGCCATGCCTTCAGGTTTAATGGATGCCTACTGGAAATTTGCTCCTGCTGTAAGGTAGTGTCTGGTAGATGGATGCAATTTCCTGCTATTCTTAGTCTTCTAAGACTCCTTTTTTAACATTGAAAATGGGCAAAAAGTCAGATTTGAATATTTCTTTGTGTCTGTGGAGTTGCACTGAGGGCTCCTAGAAATGATCTCCACCCCACCCCCAGCACCTCTCTGTGCACCATTTGAAGCTGAATGGTGGTCCTTGCTTCCTAATGTCTCGTTGGGAATCACTTTATGCTTCTTTTTGTTACATTTACTATCAAAGAGACTGGCAGTAATCTAATTTTCCTATCACATTTTTGAATAGATGCCCAAAAGACGTTTAATTGGTTTCAAACTTCAGTAGTTTCACTAGGAAAGTCTTTGGTATTATTTTTACTCCTGTGACAGCCTCAAGGATGTACGGTAAAACGTCAACACGCAGACTTAAACCTTTTGTCTCAGAAATACTTGAATGACTACCCCAAACTGTTCTTGAATGACTGCATTTATTTCTGAATCGTCACGTTAAGTCTTTAACACCCGTTAAATGTATGCTGGTTGTCTGTTTCTTTTCTTTCTTTCTTTTTCTTTTTAACATTTAAGAAGGACTCTTTAATGTACTTCCAACACAGGCAATCTAAAATACATAATCAGCATTTCCCTCAAATAATCTTTTTTAAATTAATTTATTGATTTCCTTAAATAATCTTAAAAGGAATACTCAGAGGTACATATGAGTTGTGAAGAGTGTGGACATTCTTTACAATATTGCTAAGAGTAGCATTGATATTTAAAGTCATTTACATAACAATCAACTGGGAAACATAAAATAATGTAATTTTTTGAAATTATTAAAACTAGGATTTGGATGGTATAAATGTTAATATATTCAAATTTCAGGTTAAAAATGTTTTTCACTGTGTGATTCTATTTTTTTTCCATCTTTATTAACTTAAATATTTCTTATTTACATTTCGATTGTTATTCCCTTTCCCGGTTTCTGGGCCAATATCCTCTTAACCCTCCCCCTCCCCTCCCTTCGCTATGGGTGTTCCTTCCCATCCTCCCTCATTATCGCCCTCCCTCAACAATCACGTTCAAGTCTTGCAGGACCAATGGCACGCCAGTAGGATTTTGCTGAAGGAGGCAGAGACAGGAGGATCAAGTCTGTTACTTTTCTGCTGCTGGCCAAAAGCGACTTACAGAAAACGTTTATTTGGACTCACAATTCCAGAAGGATCCGTAATGATGGGAGGGCAGGCTGATTATATTTTATTTGTATACACAAAGTAGAGGGGGAGGAAGTGGGCGGAGTCTGTAAACACTCAAAAAGCCCTGCTTCCTTATGAACACTTCCTCCAGCAATGCTCCACCTGCCATCGGTTCCATAAACTCCCAAACAGTGCCACCAACTGGGGAGCAAGCATCAGAAGGCTAAGCCCACGGAGGACACTTCTCATTCACTGCCACACAAACACAAGCTTAAATCTTTTCAGGAATATTCTTTGAATTACCATTCAGAATTGTCCTTCATGGTTCTGAACCCTCACTTTGGTTACATCTCTAACACTTGTTTTTGATCCCTTTGTCCTGCTCACCTGCCTCTTGCCCTCTCACCTGGCCTGCTCACCTGCCTTCCTCACCTGTCCTGCTCACCTGTCCTGCCCTGTCCTCTCACCTGTCTTGCTCACCTGCCTTCCTCACCTGTCCTGCTCACCTGCCTTCCTCACCTGTCCTGCTCACCTGCCCTCCTCACCTGCCCTGCTCACCTGTCCTCCTCACCTGCCCTGCTCATCTGCACTCCTCACCTCTCCTCAGTGCTTTTATGATCAGAAATTTCCATTTCCTGTTTTGGTTCAGTAACTGCTTCTTCTCTCCAACATTAATGCCTCATAAAGAGACAGTTACTGGGTTTATTTGCTTATTTGTGTCAAGCACTTTCTTGATTTGTCAACTGATTTTGATTTTTTTTCTGTTTCTGCTGCTCTTTGGGTCCTGTGTGACATTTCTAATGTCTAAAAATGAACTTGGAAATAGGCTATAGATTCAACTGCTTTTTCAAAAAGAATGTTATTTTCTCCAAAATATTATTTTATGAATTATTTGAGAATGTCATATGATGCACCTTATCGTGCTGGCCTCATATTCCTCTCATGTCCACCCTCCACCTTTTCATCTTCCACACAAACAGACAAATTCTAGAAGTTTGGTCTGCTTCTTCCTCTCAGCCCCATGCTCCTAGAAATAAGACTCAGACTCAAAATAGATTCACAAATACCTTGGCCATATAGCTCTCCTCTGATTGGATCAGAAGTGAAAATAAACTAATTATTTTAACCTACCTTCTGACACATGACTGGTTACTCGTGCTTAGCTATCATGCGCCCCTCATCACATCATTCTGGGTGAGTCTGTTGTGCCCGACTCTATTCCAGAATTCTCTCTGCCGCCTGGTCCTGCTCTCACTTGTCCTGTTCCTGACATTAGCATGTCCCTCTTTCTATTCTACCCTTTCCTATAGGCCACAGTTTTCTTTTAATTGACAGATAATGCATCTATACAATACTCAAGATATTCTCTCTACAAACAAACAAAAAACCATCAAGTCCAAGTTGTGTTGCAACCTCCTAAGGGCCAGCCCCTTAAAGAAATTGAGTCCTGGGGTTGGGGATTTAGCTCAGTGGTAGAGCACTTGCCTAGCAAGCGCAAGGCCCTGGGTTTGGTCCCCAGCTCAAACAAACTATCCAAAAAAGGAAACTGAGTCCTTCCTCACCTGATCCCTGACAGAAGCCATCAACTGTTAAGAGCCACACTTCGGCATGTTGTCACAATTTCTAAGGACTCTCTTCAATGTCTTTCTGTCTGGGCTTGCGGGAGGCTGTCACAGAAGCCTTTAATGTTATAATTCTCAGTCATGAGTCTGCAGTCATTGATACCACAGTGAAAGTAGCTTCCTTGCTTACAGTAGCCAGCAGCAGCATGGATCATGGACCTCCACGTGGCTTTTGGCTGTAGCACAGCTCCTGGACACCAATCTGGTTGCTGATAGCAGCATGGATCACCGTTGTCAACGTGGTCTGTTGGCAGCATGGACCACTGGCATTAGCAGGGCCTCTGTGTTTTCCCCCTCCCCAAACTGTGTGAGGAGAGAGACCGTCATCTTCAGCAACGACACACCCCTGCACGCCAACACATCTCTTTTCTTAGCTGCAAGCACAGCTCTGTTCCATTGTCTTTGTCCCTTTGCAGCCCCTCGGGGGTTGGCAGTCACTGCCACATTATTTGCGATAGACAATATTCCAAGTCCTATTCCTTGCCACAACCATCGTGCAGCACTCTGGCCTAGGTTCCTTCTGGGGCAGCTTCTCCATGGCAGCTGCAGGAGTGACAGTGAGGGCAAGATTGTTGTTTTTAATTATATGTACATGTAGGGTTTTTTTGTGGGAGGGTGCATGCATGTAACTTTGTACCAGAAGAGGGCATCAGATCCCTTGAAACTGGAGTTACAGACAGGTATGCTTCGCCATGGGTCCAGGAGATGGAACCCAGCAGCAAGTGCTTTTAGGTTTCCTTGACCTTTCTCATAGGGATTTGATTATAACTGTTTTGTTTTGTTTTGTTTGTTTGGGGTAGGGAGTTTTGGTGGCTTTCGTGTACCTTTTGTACCTTCAGTGAACTCACTCACCATCTGAGCTCTTGTCACTCTGCTCTCTTCTGTTTGGACTTCTCCACCCCTTTCTCCCTTGTTCTGCTCAAAGTTTGCTCTGCGATTCACCCTTAGTGTGTGACTCTGTTAAAGGAATTGTACTTCAGCTGGCAGTGGTGGCCCATACCTTTAACCCCAGCAGCTGGGAGGCAGAAGCAGGTGGATCTCTGAGTTTGAAGTCAGTCTGTCCTACAGAGGGCAGAGAGAGTACTAGGACAGTCAGAACTACAAAAAACAAAAAAAAAAAAAAAACCAAAACAACAACAAAAACACCACCACCACCACCACCACAACAACAACAACAACAAAAACCTAAGGACAAAAAAAAAATAAACCAAACAAAAAACCAAAACTACACTCCACCAAGCCCTCAATTCTTGTTAATCTTAAGTACTTTATACACTTGATAAAATATTTTATAAAATGTTTTATATTTTATAGACCTTAGCCCCTTCCACTTTTGATTAATATACATACAGATTCAGCTACCAGGTTTAGATGAGCCTACCATACCCTCCAGAGACTATCTGCAGGCTGTTGGTGTGTAATTAAGGGAGATCCTTCAGCATAGAGCTTGGGGAACACAGATGAAAGAATAAGATGGGGACAGACACCATTGTGCAGCAATTTCCTGAAGAATTCTACTTAAAAGATGCTCCTTTCCATTCAGGAGATAAACAACACACAAGTCTCATGAAGTCCCTGAAATTTACCAGGCTCACAGGGTCCCTCCCTCCACAGGGCTACCTAAGAAGTAATTACTGAGGAAGGGAGACTCTCTGACTTGTCTGTGCCTACACATCATGCAGACAGCTCCAGAATACCAGATTTAATGAGTTTCACCCATTCTAGGATGTGCTTTTGATAATGTGGCTGTTTTTGAGTAGACCGTGCTCCTTTAAGTAACCCAAATAAACTCACCATCGAAGGTCGTACTTCAACAGTATCATTATTTTTTCTGTGTCATCAATTACACACCTGTGGGAAGTAAATGTCTGTTCATGTTATCCAAGGGATAGTGCCACACAGTACACATTATGAGTAAACAAGGGGCTTTACAGCCAGGCCACCAGGGGTGGGGAAGAGCACTGGAGCTCCCCAGGGTTCAGTCCCTGGTTTCCATCTTACATTCTTTGGACAGTTCGTCCATTCTCATGTCTCAGCAACATCTTCAAGTTGAATGTCCTATCAGATTTGAATTTTCAGCTTGGGAATAGATTTTACAAACTTGTTTTTTTGTTGTTGTTGGTTTTTTTTAACATATATTTATTATTCATTATGTATATATACATCATACAGCTTTCTGCTTGCGTGTATGTGCCTGCAGGCCAGAAGAGGGCACCAGATCTGATTATAGATGGTGTGAGCCACCATGTGGTTGCTGGGAATTGAACTCAGGACCTCTGGAAGAACAGTCAGTGCTCTTAACCACTGAAGCATCTCTCCAGCCCGGGAATAGTTTTAAAAAACCTAACGTGGAGGTCTCATTGGTATAAAGTACAGCAGAACTCAAACCAAAAATACCATTTTTCTCATCTGACTCTATCTCAAAAGCTCTATTTTCATTTAATTTGAAATACTCTTTTAACTTCTCTTTTTTTTGTTGGTTAATAAATATTAGTTATTATTTTAATGTGTTTTGGAGGTGGGAAAATCAATAATCAAGAAAATACCATTTTGGGATAGGCACGATAGAAATAATTAAAATAGCTAGATTTCAAAACACTTAAAGCAAATTAGTGTGTAGCTACTTTAGATTAGATAGTGACATCTTAGACAGTAATATTTACGCTAAATTCTGAATAAAAAGGATTAGTCATATGAGGATATTTGTATTGTTTGCTCCAGATTAAACAACGTTATCACTTGGTCCAAATCTGATTCACATTCTCTTTTTTTTTTTTTTTTCTTTTTTTTTTTTTTATTAATTTGAATATTTCTTATATACATTTCGAAAGTGTTATTCCTTTCGGTTTCCGGGCAAACATCCCCTCCCCTCCCCTTCCTTATGGGTGTTCCCCTCCCCACCCCCCCCCCCTTGCTGCCCCCCCCCCAACTGTCTAGTTCACTGGGGGTTCAGTCTTAGCAGGACCCAGGGCTTCCCCTTCCACTGGTGCTCTTACTAGGATATTCATTGCTACCTATGAGGTCAGAGTCCAGGGTCAGTCCGTGTATAGTCTTTAGGTAGTGGCTTAGTCCCTGGAAGCTCTGGTTGCTTGGCATTGTTGTACATATGGGGTCTCGAGCCCCTTCAAGCTCTTCCAGTTCTTTCTCTGATTCCTTCAACGGGGGTCCTATTCTCAGTTCAGTTTAACTTCTCTTTTAATCTCCCCTTTAACTTCTGGGTTATTTAGAGGTATACAGATATATATTGGGCTGGTGAGATGACATAATGGGTAAGGGCTTTGGCTGTCAAGACTGCTAACCCTGATCTCTGGGTCACATATGGTGGAAGAAGAGAATCTACTGACCTCCGCATTCATATGCGGACACAGTGCATTGTCCCCTTCACAAAAGAAAATGTAATGAAAAGTAAATGATTTTAGTTAATACATAACTAAATATATTTATATATTTGTATATTAATATTGTAAATCTTTTACATACTGAGGTAGAAAATTCTTTAGACTATTCTGCACATTTCAAAAGCAAGCACATTCTGCGATAATTTGGGGCAGTGCCCTACAGATAGCAAGTGACTCTTGCTGACAATCCAGATCTGAACAATATCTCTCAATCTTTTTCCTCTTGTCCCAACAATTACTAAGACAAGTGTTGAACTCTCTAAACATAATGTGTATCTGTCTATCTTTTCAGTACTATCAGGTCTATTAATATTTGCTTTAATTGTTAAGCTCTGGACTTTCAATATTAACTAACATAAAACAGATTTAAAAAAAAAAAAGGAAGTAGATCTGGGATAGTGGGGTGGCTCGGAGGTCACAGCCATTAACTGCCAAGGCTATTGGCCTGAGTTAAGTTCCTGGGCCCCACACAGTAAAAGGAGAAAATGACTCCTGGAAGCTGTCTTCTGACCACCACATGCACACTGTGGCGTGCATCCACCCAAGCCTATGGATCAAACTCAGGGCTCATGCATGCTGGATAAATGGTCTACCACTGAGCTGTACTCCTGCCCAGAAGCAGTTAAAACGCTTCAATTTCCCGCCATAATTTCATTCTCCTTTCATCTCAATTAACTCTTCTTTTAAGCTCTCTTGGCTCTGGAGTGAATTTATTGCTCACCTAGAACCTGATCTACTTTGAAGTTTCATCGTAAGTTGTTTTGGTTTTTGAAAGAGGGTCTCGCTGTTTAGGTCTGGCTAACGGGAACTCATGTGTACCAGGCTAGCCTTGGACTCTCAGACATCTGCCTTCTGAGTGCTGGGGTTAAAGCATGTGCCACCATGCCTGTGTCTGATTTTATACCACTGTTCCGTTGTTTTGTGTTTAATATCTCTGTTGATGATATAAAGGGATTGGCAAAACTCACCTTTAAAACAGGCCAGGAAGTAAATACTTTAGACTGCATGAACCACATATTCCCTGAAAATATGAATGACCCAGACATTTCTATTACAGTGCAAAAGCAGCTGTAGATGACAATTTGTAAGCAAATAAGCCTACACCATTACGAATGAAGGCAGGCTGTGGTTAGTATGTTATGTGTAGACAACTGAATAGCTATAGAGAAAGTACATTTTACAAAGGTACCTTGAATTCTGACTTTAGGATACGTTTTCTAATATTATTTTCGGTAAACTATTATTTTTATGAAGGCAAACAACTAATTTTATTCAACCTTTCTAATAACTGATTGTACTGTGTATTCTCATACTCTTACCAGCTACCAGCTAACTCCACAGTGACAGTGCTGGTGGCTTTGATAATAGGCTCTACTTCTCCACCCTCAAATATGATGTGATTTTCTAAAAAGCTTTGTCATCTCCACCCTTCAGCGATGATAGTTGGATTGCATAGCTTCTGCAATACCTTCAAATTCAGACTGTTTGATAGTGAAAACATTGTTCCTATCCTGGATCAGAGCTATAGACTAAGAGCTCTGAGCCATCCCCCCTCCCCACTGAGTCCACTGGTCGGTCCCTACAATTCTTCAGCTATTTAACTCTCAAGACAACACAGAAGACAACGTCTTCCCAGGGCTGAGAAAAAGCTAACTAGGAAATAGAACCTTCACTTTAGGTGTTTTACTTTGAGATTTTTCAATAAAATAAATCATTGAAATGGTCTTTGAGTCATATATGTAAACTCCCCTGGAAGCTGAATGCTCCAGAGAGACCAAGAATAAAAAGGTCCAAAGGGAAATAAATTAGTATAACCAGTCAGAGATAAAATATGTAAAAACACGACACACCTTAATGAAGAGCCATGCTCAACAAGACATGGGAATGGCTTCTTCACAAATCACAAGATCCTAATAAATTAAAATACTCCAGACAATGCAAAGGAAATATTTTTATTTAATAACAACACACAGGCCATTGTTCTATATTATACTTATTGTTTTATAGTAACAGAATGAAAATACAGTTATAGATACAAATGTTAGTGATCAATAATCAGAATATTATTGTTCAGCATAGACTATTATGAATATAAACAGTATAAATAGCTATAACCATCAACTTGAGTTAATGTCAAATATATGGCATATAATCATTTTTAAAGTGAGAATTATCAATTTGAATTTAAGCAATTCAAGTATTCATTTAACCAAAAATATAAGCCTCTTAAAAGTTTAGCATTTATAATTTTAGGAATTTTCAATATGATTCACAGCTCTGATCGCTACTGAATTCACTGTACAAATACACTTATCAATTTCTTTGTGGCTTATAATTAGGATTGTCTGATCATTGAAAACCTTCAACCAAAGAATCACTACAATTGTCTGAGGCAGAATCCTGATATGATAAATGCAACAATGTCCAGAATTTTCTTAACAAGCATATGGAAGTTTTCACTTTCACAACTATGAATTTGGTACTTCAAAATCTAGTTCAATGTCCAGCATCTAAATATTCTTATAGAGGAAAGAAATGACTTAATGGTCCTCCAGAAGGGGAAAAAAGCTTTTTTTTTTAGATCTTAGTTAAAAAGAAAAAAACTTGACACAACAGGTACCAAGAATGACTCAAACTTACAGAGCAATATCATTGTGTTAAATTAAATGTATGGGCTAGTTAAAGATTAGGAGGGAAGTGTCATATGATACTTGCTTCTGATAAAGCAGATGGGAGAGTACATTGACTCGGGATAGGATAGGAAAGAAGTGTAGTTGGGTCTGACAATCATTTCCACTGACTTTACGGATGGATGTGGATTTTAGTTTGGGATGTTCACCAGTGTGTTCAGGTAAGGAGGGACACCATTCACCTACAAGGGGCTTCCCAGGGCAGCAGACAAGGACCTGACTGCCGCTCCAGGAATGCAGCTCTTCCTTCCTTCCTTCGAAATCCCCAGGGCACTCTGGGACTGTGAAAGTATAAGACACAAAGCCCATTTTATATCAAAAGTCAGTCCATCCTAATTAGAGTCCCTTTGAGTGAGTTAGTCACCAGCTGGGAGTATAGACACAGATAAAAATGTCTGCTAACTGCCCACAAGAGGTCAGTCTGTGAGCCTACAGTTTATTGCCCCCATGTTCTCCCAGAGTCAGGCTTGTAAAGAGTTGGAAATTGTCTGAGGCTTTTGGCCACCTTTCCAAATAAAATCTTAATGAACACATTTAAGTCTTTTATTAAACTCTGTAATACCACAAACCAAACAGCCAAGCTGAGGTTGTTTCACGTAAGTTTAGTTTCAGTGGAAGGCATGGAGGGTATTTTGCTATTCCAGAAAGATCAACTGAAAAGGGTTCACTTGGAGCCCAGAGGTGCTGCCCTCAGGATTTTCAGAGGAAACCAGAAAGCAAATTGCTCGGCCAGCAGACAATTCGACACAGCCCAGCTCCAGGCTGCTTGGCAGTGTCAAGTGACAGGCATGGAAGTCTTCCTTAATTCAAAGACAGAAGATTCTGAAGAACTTCAAGCACAATCTCGTAACAGAACTGATACTGCTCCTGCATACACACACACAGACGATGACACTGGTAAGTAAACAGCTCCAGGGTCGCAAGACTTTTCAGTCACATAAGAAAATTCCCCTGAAACAACAAATGTTTATCTACAACTATGTAGGAACATCTTTATGCAAGTGGAACATCTTTATGCAAGTATGGACTTTAAATATGAGAAACATAAATAACCAAATGTCTTGGCCTAGGACTCCTAAACAGAGATTCTAAATGGAAGGAAAATGTCAGCGTCCATTTCCATGTATCTTCTCTAGCTAACCTAACTCTAATTTTAAAAGTCCCTCACATTAGTTTTAACATTTCAAATGTATACAACTGCTATATGTTTATATACCCAAACATATCTCTACTTACACAGAAATATTATACACAATTATACATATCAGTTCAGAGGCAACTGTTTTTATTGTAAATATTCTCTTTGTTTCTTCTGACAATTACAAACTAATCTATGATATCAAAATAACTTTTTATAACACGTATGCAGCATGGTGTTTGTCAGGGTCTGTGGGGAGCACTTGCCTTGGTTTGAATCATGCCGAAGCGCTGCTTTCTCATCTGGGTCACTATGTTCATAATGTTGAACTGAAATGAGACCAAGTAACTGCATTATCCAGACAGCAGGGAGCATAAACTCACAGATCAACATGGATGACTCTGTCTTCCTAGGGAAAAGAGGTAAGGGAACTAGAAAGGTCTCCTTACCAGTCACAATACATTTAAAGTGACTTGTTTAGCAGACTTTTGAAGGGGAAGAAGAAGCCATCATCTATGAGGAAGAGCACTCTCAGAGAGCTTACTCCCTTCCTGCTAACCAAAGGGAGAAATGAAAGCAGCATACAATTCTGGGCAAGCATAGAGACCCGCCTTCCCCACGTGAGCACGTATACTTCTTATATAGAGAGCCCTGTGAATTCAAATAGAAAAGTTTGACAACAGTCACCAACACTGTATGTGCACCTAACAGCTAGAGGTGGCTACAGACTACCAGTCACAAAAGTCTGCTGCTAGTTCATAATGACATGATGCAGAGAGGTGTTTCTCTCTGTGTGTCACGTGTGTGTGTGTGTGTGTGTGTGTGTGTGTGTGTGTGTGTGTGTGTGTTTCTGTACATAGAGAATGCAGAAGTCAATGTTAGGTCTCATTGCTCAGGAGTTGTTCACCTTCTTTTATGAGGCAGATTCCTTCTGGGACCTGGGTCTCATCAACTAGGCTAGATTGGCTCATCAGTGGTCTCTAGGGGTCCACCCCTTTCTGCCTCCCAAATGCTAGGATTACAAGTGAGTGATATTGTGTTCAACTGTGTATGTGAACCTCAAGATTGACCTCGGGTCCTCATTATTGCATGATAAGCATTGTTTTTCAGAGTTCTTTATGTGTTCCAGATGTATGGCATTTCTTGGATTCATAGTTTGAAAATATTTTCTCCTAATCTTTAGCCTGCCTTTCATCTTCTCCCTAGGGTCTTTTATAGAACAAATTATAAAGGAGTTAGTCCAGAATATAAAAGAGCCATGCGTATTGAGAAGAAAGCAATAGATCTATTTGCAGATGACAAAATCCTCTACAAAGAAGTGACAAGTAACTAAGCCTCACATAATCCTCAGAATAAATGAGTTTGACGAAGTCAAAGGACAGAAAACCAACATGCAAAAATCATTTGCATTTCTATGTCTTATTTTCACTGCAATAAATATGGGAAAACTGAAAGTTAAAATAGTAAATTTCCAATTTGGTCAAAGAAAATGAAATAGGATAAATTTAACAGAATACATAAAGAGTTTATATTCAGAAAAGTGTGGAATGTTTACAAAAGAATCTTTAAAAGACCTATTAAATGAAAAAATATATAATATATTCATGGATTTGCTGATTCAATACAGGAAAGATATTACAAAATTTATATAGATAAAGTAATTTTTAACACAATCCCAGAAGGGAAGCTATGATGACTAGTTTTATGTCACCTTGTCAGAGATTAGAGACATATTTGGAAAGAAGAAATCTTCACCTAGCAAACACCTCCATAACACTCACACAGGCATGTCTGCGGTGTACTTTCTTGACTGGTGATGGATGTGGGAGGGCCTAGCCCACTGTCAGTTGTGCTATCCCTGGGCAGGCTGGTCATGGGAAGTGACCCTATAATTAGCACTCCTCTTGCCTCTGGGTGTAGCCCTGACTTACACCAGTGACTTACTGTGTGTGACATGGAGCTGTGAGCTGAAATAACCCCTTCTGCCTCAAGCTGCTTTGGTCACAACGTTTTATCACAGGCACAAACTAATCACGAAATTTACATTGGAAAACACAGACTCTGGACTGGCTAAGACAATTCTGAAATGTAAGAATGGAGTGTAAGGAATCACTCTATCTAACATTAGAACTTTTACATAGTCACGGAGATCAAAGGTTGATACTGGCAGCAAATAAGACACACAGATCAGTGGAACAGAGTGCAGAACCAGAACGGCCCCATGGGAACGCTCTAAATAATCTTGATAAAGGCAGATCAGCAATGCTGTGTAGGAAGAACACCATTTTCAACAACAGTTCTGGAACAACTGGTTATCCAAGGTCAATAAGTAAATAAGAGAATAATTCTTAGTCAAAACCTCATGTTTTACCTACTCAACATAGAGCATGGACTTGAGTATAAAATATAGAACTTGAATTTCTCAGAATCTCAGTTTCTAGACTTGATATTTGAAACATGATGCACAAAAGGAAAACTAAGTAAAAGTCATTAAAATTAAAACCTCTATTTCTTTGGAAGCTTTAAAATTATAACAGTGCTAGTGAAATGATAGCAATCAATCTGCAGCCCTCAACCTTAATTTACTGATAGGAAAAGAAGCTTTGCTGGATTATCTTATCAGAACACACACAGTCTTCTGAGTGTGGGTGTACTAACCAACAACAACTACAACAACAGCAACAACTATCACATCTACAACAACAGCTACAACAATAACCACAGCAAGAACTGTAACAACAACTACTACAACTGTAACTTCAACAATAACACCTAAACAGTAGCCACAACAACAAGAACTACAACTACAAGGGCAACAGCAAGACAAGGGAAAAGACTGAGAAGAAATGAAAGTTAAAAAGGTCAAACAAATTGTACTGGAATTGGGTCTCCACATATAATTGTGTTTTATAACAATGATTGATTGTGATATATTAAAACTACACTTGTATTATTTACAAATGTGTGCTAGCTAACAAAACAAAGGAACCATTAACTTAATTGGCATCCATAATACGATAGCATTTTTACAAAACCAAAAGGATTACTTTAAAAAGTAGTAGATTAGAAAGCCAACAAAAGCAGATATTTAGCATTTCACATATTACTGTTCAATAAACTTCTTACAAAATAGTGTTTGAATTGCTAACAAGAAAACACATACACCATTGTTAAAAATGATCGAAACTGCTCTAATTTTCTTTCTTTGAAATTTTGGTAAATGGATGGTGAAAGAGTTATTTCTAATGAGCTCTAGGTTGGTACATGATACGACCAAGAAGTTTCACTGTGATCAACTGAGCTCGCATTGCTGACAAATGCACCTAGTTGTAAACTATAAAAATTCACACACACCACAGCATAAATGTGACTTGCAGCTTATATTTCATAGGATGAAATTTGGGCATTTAAGCTGCAGTGACATATACAAGATAAGTACTTTAAATTAGATGGTAAATCAGCACACTGCTTTATCAGGACTCCCCTCTTCTAACAAAGCAAGACGGCAAAGCCCAGTACCTTCCAGATGAGAGGAGGTTAATACTATTGTATAAAAGTTAAAGTATATATTTGCTGTCTGAGCACATTCCTTTGGAAGTTCATTGTGGCAGATTCTCCCTGACTCTCAGCTCACCGTGCCTGGATCCTTCAAGGAGAGTGCTAACACACCTGAGAGCACAGGTAAGATCACCTCTTCTGCTAAGAGGGACCTGCCTGGCACCCTCAAGAGACAGGAATTGAGAAGTCAGGGACAAGATCCTTCTGAATTCCATCTGAACCCAGAGCTAAACCATTGTCAAGCTCTCTGTAACCAAGTCCCTCCAGAAGAGGGCTTTTCTCCCAAGAGTGCTGACACACAGGATTACAGGAAGGTCAAGCCACTGACAGACACAGCAAGAACCACTAACAGCAGGGATAACCAGATGGTGAAAGGCAAGTTCAAGAACCTAAGCAACAGAAACCAAGGCCACTTGGCATCATCAGAACCCAGTTCTCCCACTATAGCAAGTCCTGGATACCCCAAGACACCAGAAAAGTACGATTCTGATTTAAAAATCACATCTCATGATGAAGTTAGAGTACTTTAAGAAGGACATAAATAACTCCCTTAAAGAAATACAGGAGAACACAGATAAACAAATAGAAGCCCTTAAAGAGGAGAAACAAAAATCCCTTAAAGATTTACAGGAAAACTCAACCAAACAGGTGAAGAAGGAATTGAACAAACCCATCCAGGATCTAAAAATGGAAATAGAAACAATAAAGAAACCACAAAAGGAGACAAGCCTGGAGATAGAAAACCTAGAAAAGAGATCAGGAGTCATAGATGCAAGCATCACCAACAAAATATAGGACATAGAAGAGAGAATCTCAGGGGTAGAAGATACCATAGAAAACACTGACACAATTGTCAAAGAAAATGCAAAATGCAAAAAGCTCCTAACCCAAAACATCCAGGAAATCCAGGACACAATAAGAAGACCAAACCTAACTTAATAGGTATAGAAGAGAGCAAAGATTCCCAACTTAAAGGGCCAGTAAATATCGTCAACAAAATTATAGAACACTTCCTTAACCTAAAGAAAGAAATGCTCATAAGCATACAAGAAGCCTACAGAATTCCAAAGATATTGGACCAGAAAAGAAATTTCTCCAACCACATAATAGTCAAAACACCAAATGTACAAAACAAAGAAAAAAAAATAAAAGCAGTAAGGGAAAAGGGTCAAGTAACATATAAAGGCAGACCTATCAGAATTACACCAGACTTCTCAACAAAGACAATGAAAGTTAGAAGATCCACAACAGATATCATACAGACCCTAAGAGAACATAAATGCTAGCCCAGGGTACTATATCCAGCAAAACTCTCAATTACCATAGATGGAGAAACCAAGATATTCCATGACAAAAACAAATTTACACAATATCTTTCTACAAATCCAGCCCTATGAAGGGTAATAGATGGAAAACTCCAACAAAAGGAGGGAAACTACACCCTAGAAAATGCAAGAAATTAATCTTCTTCCAACTAATTCAAAAGAAGATAGCCACACAAACATAATTCTACCTCTAACAACAAAAATAACAGGAAACAATAATCAGTATTCCTTATTATCTCTTAACATCAATGGACTCAATCCCCCAATAAAAAGATATAGACTAACAGACTTGATATGGAACGAGGACCCAGCATTTTGCCACATACAGGAAACACACCTCAGTGACAAAGGCAGAATAAAAGGGTGGAAAACAATTTTCCAAGCACATGGTCCCAAGAAACAAGCCGGAGAAGCCATTCTAATATTGAATAGAATCAACTGACTTCCAACCACAAGTTATCAAAAAAGATAAGGAAGGACACTTCATATTCATCAAAAGAAAAAGCCACCAAGATGAACTCTGAACTCTCCATCCTGAATATCTATGGTCCAAATGCAAGGGCACCTACATTCGTAAAGAAACGTACTAAAATTCAAAGTACACATTATTGTACCTCACACAATAATAGTGGGAGATTTCAACATCTCACTCTGATCAATTGACAGATTATGGAAACAGAAACTAAACAGAGATATAGAGAAACTAACAGAAGTTATGAAGCAAATGGATTTAACAGACATCTATAGCACATTTCATCCTAAAAACAATAAAATAGATCTTCTCAGCATCTCATGGTAACTTCTCCAAAACTGACCATATAATTGGTCACAAAACAGGCCTCAACAGATACAAGAAGATAAAATAATTGCATGCATTCTATCAGATCACCATGGACTAAGGCTGGTCTTCAATAACAACAAAAACGACAGAAAGCCCACATATACATGGAGTTGAACAAGCTCTATTCAATGATAACTTGGTCAAGGAAGAAATAAAGACAGAAATTAAAGACTTTTAGAATTTTATGATGATGAAGACACAACTTACCCAAACATATGCGGCACAATGAAAGCAGTGCTAAGAGTAAAACTCATAGATCTGAGTGCCTCCAAAAAGAAATTGGAGAAAGTATACACTAACATCTTGATAGCACACCTGAATGTTCTAGAACAAAAAGAAGCAAATACACCCAAGAGGAGTAGATAGAAGGAAATAAATCAAACTCAGAGCTGAAATCAACAAAGTAGAAACCAAAACAACTATACAAAGAATCAACGAAATCAGGAGATGATACTTTGAGAAAATCAACAAGATAGATAAACCCTTAGCCAGACTAAACAGAGGACACAGAGACAATATCCAAATTAACAAACTCAGAAATGAAAAGGGAGGCATAACAACAGAATCTGAGGAAATCCAAAAAATCATCAGATCCTACTACAAAAGCCTATACTCAACAAAAATGGAAAATCTTGATGAAAGGGATAATTTTCTAGACACATACCAAGTAGCAAAGTTAAATCAGTATCAGATAAACCATCTAAACAGTCCCATAACCCCTAAATAAATAGAGGCAGTTATTAAAGTCTCCCAATGAAGAAAAGCCCAGGACCAGATGGGTTTAGTGCATAATTCTATCAGACCTTCAAAGACCTAATACCAATATTGTCCAAACTATTCCACAAAATAGAAACAGAAGGAACATTACCCAATTACTGCAATAAAGCCACAATTACACTTATACCACACTTATACCTAAACCACAGAAAGACCCAACAAAGAAAGAGAACTTCAGACCAATTTCCCTTATGAATATCAATGCAAAAATACTCAATAAAATTCTTGCAAACCAAATCCAAGAACACATTAAAACAATCATTCACCATGATTAAGTAGGCTTCATCCCAGGCATGCAGGGATGGTTCAATATATGGAAATCCATCAACATATTTCACTATCTAAACAAACTCAAAGGAAGAAAACCACATGATTATCTCATTAGATTCAGAGAAAGCATTTGACAAAATTCAACACCCCTTCATGATAAAAATCTTGAAGAGATCAGGAATTCAAGGTCCATATCTAAACATAGTAAAAGCAATATACAGCAAACCAGTAGCCAACATCAAACTAAATGGAGAGAAACTTGAAGCAATCCCATTAAAATCAGGGACTAGACAAGGCTGCCAGGTCTCTCCCTACTCATTCAATATAGTACTCGAAGTCCTAGCCAGAGCAATCAGACAACAAAAGGAGGTCAAAGGGATACAAGTTGGAAAGGAAGAAGTCAAAACATCACTATTTGCAGATGATATGATAGTATACTTAAGTGACTCCAAAAATACCACCAGAGAACTACTAAGCCTGATAAACAACTTCAGCAATGTGGCTGGGTATAAAATTAACTCAAACAAATCAGTAGCCTTCCTCTACTCAAAGGATTAACAGACTGAGAAAGAAATTTGGGGAATGACACCCTTCACAATAGTCACAAATAACATAAAATACATTGGTGTGACTCAAACCAAGCAAGTGAATGTTCTGTATGACAAGATCTTCAAGTGTCTGAAGAAAGAAATTGAAGGTCTTAGAAGATGGAAAGACCTCCATGGATTGGCTCATGGATTGGCACAATTAATATAGTAAAAATGGCCATTTTGCCAAAAGCAATCCGTGGATTCAATGTAATTTCATCAAAATTCTAACTCAATTCTTCATAGAGTTAGAAAGAGGAATTTGAAAATTCATTTGAAATAACAAAACACCCAGGTTAGCGAAAACTATTCTCAACATTAAAAGAAATCACCATCCCTAACCTCAAGTGGTATTACAGAGCAATAGTGATAAAAACTGCATGGTATAGAGACACATAGGGAGATCAATGGAATAAAATTGAAGTCCCAGAAATGAACCAACACACCTATGGTCACTTGATTTTTAACAAAGGGGCTAAAACCATCCAGTTAAGAAAAATAGCATTTTCAACAAATGGTGCTGGTTTAGCTAGAAATCAGCATGTAGAAGAATGCAAATTGACCCATTCTTATCGCCCTCTACAAAACTCAAGTCCAAGTGGATAAAGGACCTCCACATAAAACCAGATGCACTCAAACTAGTAGAAGAGAAAGTGGGGAACAGCCTGGAACACATGGGCACTGGGAAAAATTTCCTGAACAGAACACCAATGGCTTATGCGCTAAGATCAAGAATCGACAAATGGGACCTCATAAAACTGCAAAGCTTCTGTAAGGCAAAGGACAATGTCATTAGGACAAAATGGTAACCAACAGATTGGAAAAAGATCTTTACCAATCCTACATCCCATAGAGGACTAATATCCAATATATTCAAAGAACTCAAGAAACTGGACTCCAGAGAATCAAATAATCCTATTTAAAAAATGGGCTACAGAACTAAACAAAGAATTCTCAACTGAGGAATACTGAATGGCCAAGAAGCACCTAAAGAAATGTTCAACATTCTTAGTCATCAGGAAAATGCAAATCAAAACAACCCCGAGATTCCACCTCACACCAGTAAGAATGGCTAAGATAAAAAACTCAGGTGACAGCAGATGCTGGTGAGGATGTGGAGAAAGAGGAATACTCCTCTATCATTAGTGGGATTGTAAGCTGGCACAACCGCTCTGGTAACCATTCTTAAGGTTCCTCAGAAAATCGGACATAGTACTACTACCCGAGGACCCAGCCATACCACTCTTGATCTACTCAAAAGATGCCCCAACATATAACAAAGACACATGTTCCACTACGTTCATAGCAGCCTTATTTATAATAACCAGAAGCTGGAAAGAACCCAGATGCCCTTCAGCAGAGGAATGTATATAGAAAATGTGGTGCATTTACACAATGGACCACTACTCAGCTATTGAAAACAATGACTACACAAAATTCTTGGGCAAATGGTTAAACTAGAAAATATCATCCTGAGTGAGGTAACCCAATCACAAAAGAACACACAAGGTATGCACTCACTGATAAGTGGATTAGCCCAAAAGCTAGGAATACCCAAGATACAATTCACAGACCACATGAAGTTTAAGGAGAAAGAAGACCAAAGTGTGAATGCTTCAGTTCTTAGAAGGTGGAAAAAAATACTCACAGGAGGAAATATGGAGACAAATTATGGATCAGAATAAAGGAAAGGCCATCCAGAGACCGCCCCTCCTGGGGATCTCTCCCATATGCAGCCATCAAAGACAGACGATATTCCTGGCGCCAAGAAGTGCATGCTGACAGGAGTTTGATACAGCTGTCTCCTGAGAGGCTCTGACAAATAGAGGCAGATGCTTGCAGCCAACCGTTGGACAGAGAACGGGATCCCCAATGGAGGAGTTAGAGAAAGGACTGAAGGAGCTGAAGGGGTTTGCAAACCCATAAGAACAACAATTCAACCAACCAGACCCCCCAGAGCTCCTAGGGAGTAAACCACCATCCCAAGAATAAACAGGGATGGACCTATGGCTCCAGCCGCATATGTAGCAGAGGATAGCCTTGTTGGGCATCAATTGGAAGAGAGGCCCTTGGTCCGGCCAAGGCTCAATGCCCCAGTGTAGGGGAATGTGAGGGTGGGGAGGTGGTAGGGGAATTTGGTATAGAGGCAGAGGGAGATAGCAGGTTTCTGGAGAGGAAACCCAGAAAGGGGATAACATTTGAAATGCAAATAAAAAATATCCAATAATTTTTTTAAATTTTTTTTTCAAAAAGTTAAAGTATATAAAGGAAACCTTTTTCTCCTCACTACATCAAGACTCCCTTCATTCCATTAGCTGCTGGTAAACAGTTACTCTATGTGGATGATAGAAGAAAAACAAGTTTTGCTGAGAATATCTGATGTTTCTTCATGACAAAAACTAGTTTGCTTTCAAATATTATAAGAGGTTTTAATGAAACTTGTTTAAAAATTAGAGTCTAAATATCAATAAAAAGACAAGTGGTTGTGTATTCTCCTGTTGCTACATCTGTAGGGAACAGAGGAAGAGACCCTGAGCAGTTGACACAGACATGGGAAAGTCAAGGTCCCAGAGGCCTTTCCACAGAATGAACTCCCTATGACAACACACAGGCTGTGCTCAATGAAGTTTCCCAGGCAAGTAGGACACAGCATCAGTAGGAACTTTACTGATAGTCAGGTTGTATGGAAAGTCAGAAAACAATGGCTATGTTTCTTATTTGTAGCCACGGTGTTCCATCAAACAAACATCATTTTTTCATTGCTTTATCAAAGCTTGCACGTGCTAGGCAAGCACCCACCACTGAGCTATACCCTCAACTCAAAGTACCTCTGAGAAAGAAAACTGCCAATAAACTGTACAAGATCAGCAATAGGCACATTTCAAGTGGCAGAAGCTATTCTGTGGGGGTGCAGCACCGCTTTCACTTGACAGAAAATAACACACAGCCTTTCCAGATGCCATGGCTGCCACAGCTATCTGAGCAAGGATAAGCGTGCAAACATTTGGCATTTTAGGACATGTGTCTTTTCTGTTTTTTGACCAGCCAGTTTACATGTACTCTTCATAATTGTATCCGGAGTTTGTTTTAGAAAACCACACCATTCTCGTCCCCAGTCTCTGCTTGTGGTAGTCATGAGTGGTCTAAATAGGCCAGGGCCAGCCTTCAGTGTTCAGAGTCTATCGCACAGTTGGAAGTGAAATGCTAGGAGACGTGGGCCCATGCTTTTGAAGAGAGATTCATCTTTCTCTAAAGACTGTTTTTCTAGCTCCTCCTTGATGTCGTCCTCTGTGAGTAAACACTGAAAATACAGCATCCATTTTCCCACCACAGGAAGGCCTGCCTCTTTTGAAGTATGGCTGTGCAAAGCCAGAGATTTGAGGACTCTGATCCTGTCCCCCAGGAAGGTGACTGCAGAACACCCCAGCCATGGCTCTTCACCTCTTGGCTGCGGTTAGGGCCGTGAGGTGAAGAGCAGTGTAAGAGCCACCTTCCCCAGGACCTGCATACTCCGCCGACATCTTCCCTTCCTCAGCACTGCAGCCAGAACAGTTCAGGAAGCTACTGCACCACAGGTAACAGTAAAGAGAACAGTCATTGTGATCCAGCTGTCTCACACCTCAGTTCAGGACAAAGTAAGGAACTGCTAACATTTGGCTCACACCTGTGAATACTTACTTCTTCCTTTCATGTTTAAAAAAAAAACCTGACTTTGAGGCTGGAGAGATGGCTCTCTACTGCTCCTGCAGAGGACCTGAGTTCAATGCCCAGCACCCATGCTCAACAGCTTACAACCACCTCTAACACCAGCTCCAGGAGATCAGCGTCTTTATCCTCTCCTGGCACGTGCACATACCCACATACATACACACAGTTAAAAATTATAAAAATATATAAAATAATACAACTGGTATTTGAGGGAGGACAGGCAATTTACATAAGACCACCCAAATCCAAAGTAGATAGTAAAATCGGCAGTTAACCCTAGCGGCCCCTCATCAACTGAGCTCAACATTTTTCAACATGAATGCATGTCAGATTTGCTCACTGAGAGCAAGCATACTTCATTGAAATTATCTTACAGAATTACTAAAGCCATACATGGCACACAAAGGAAGGAAATGCCTGCAAACTTCCATTGTGCCCATTACTCTCTGCAGTAGCCTAGCTATTCATCGATGTAAGACACTTCAATCCTCACCACCATTCCCTGAAGCCTGAACAAAACCCAGTGAGAATGAGGTGTCCTAAGCTAACGTGTGTTCGACATGCTGTGCTGCTCAGATCACGGCCATCCAATAAGAGCAGGCCGTGAGGAGCTTAGAGACACTGTCAGTTCATCTGCTTTGTCACGCACTTACTGAGTAGTTCTTCTCGATGGTACAGAACACAACATCCACACATATGAACACCCCTGTTCGGCCTACACCAGCACTGCAGTGGACAAGGAGGGGTCCTGTAATGTGGCTCTTCCTCACATAACGGACATATTTGATGAAAAAATCTGCTGAGGCAGGAGTGCCATGGTCTGGCCATTTGATGAACTGCAAGTGTTTTACAGAGTGACTCTTTCCTGTCTGTTAGAAAGACAGAGAGAGGTTCATTGATTTCATATATTAGAGATCTCATTTCAATTCCTATTTTAGTAACAACAATGCTGCTGCTGCTGCTGCTGCTGCTGCTGCCAGAGACAGTGCACACTGGTGTATAGAGCACTCAGAACACAGAAATCAAAGCATGGTGTTTATAAAAACTTGGAAGATGCTAGAATTAGTTTTTCTCCACTTTAAAAGGGAGAACACAGTGAGAACAATAAAGAATGCTGTCAGGGTCCAGGGACACAGCCCTCACTCCCACCAGGTCGTGCTCTAGGGGCTTCACATGGTTATCTATTCTAACCCTTATATCAGCCTAAGATAAAAGCACTATTCGGTCTCCATTTAGAGATCAGAATTGGGAGGACTGGCAGGTATACGCTAGGTCACAAGGCTCACATATTTAGAGCCTTCCAAATCCTACACTAACACATTTCTTCTGTATTATGAGACTGCAGATAAACCAAGATTTCAAAGTACTTAAGAGTAAAAAGTGGGCCGACACACTCAGAAGGCTCTGTACATCCTGTACAAGTGTCACTACTAATGCATGATCAGTATGGTTTCAAACCCTCTTTGTATTACAAGTACCAAGTCCTAAGTGCCTTATAAGTCTAGCAATTTTATTAAAAAACAAAATAACCTTGCCTGTGAGTGTTTTGTCTCAATTGTTACTTATAAAATTCACCTTCTTTTGCAGAAGTAGGACATTTCATGTTCTAGCTGGTCCCTGCTTTTGTCTACAACCACCCTTTAACCTCATTGCCCCTTGATAATGTACAAATTTCTGTTCCATGAGCACTTAATTTGTGGTTCTCTAAATACAGCCAAGGCAATATCTTTTTCAATTGTCTTCTTCCTTTCTTTCTCATCTAGGACATTCACCACCCAGATGTGATGTTAGCTTTAGTAATCCTTTTTCCAAACTTTAGATAAGACTATTTTCCATGTCAGCTCCCAAAGCAGCCATGTGAACTGTGATGTCACTGAGCACAGGAGCTCAATACTGGAGAGTGGAGGCCTCTCCTTGCTCACTGTGTGGCAGCAAAGCCCAGCCCAGCCCAGACACTCTTGACAAGCTCAGTGCAGCCTGCCACACTTGGCAGAAGCCACCAAAGCGCATCAGAGAACCAGAGCATCTGGTAGCCATTCCCTGCCCCATGGTCCCCTCTACATTTTCCTCCTCTCCAGTCAAGGTCTGGCAAAGCAGAAGTAAAAAAATTATAGCATTGTTTCTAGATTACAAAGAGATAAAAAGTTACTCCATTTTCTTCTACAGCTGGCTGTCCTGGAACTTTCTCTGTAGACCAGACTTGAAGTCACAGAGATCCACCTGCCTCTGCCTTCAGAGGACTGTGATTAAAGGTGTGCCCCACCACCAATAACAAAAGTCACTCTTTAAATTTATCTTCTTTCTATTTACTCTTCTCTCGCACAATGCATCCCAACAGCAGCCTCCTTCTCACTATTGCTCCACTTCCCCACCTCCCTCTTCCACAGACCCATGGCTCCTCCATTTCCCTTCAGAGAAGAGCAGGCTGCCCAGTGACACCAAGCAAACATGGCATTCCCTCAGTAGATACTCAAACACACCAGCTTATATTGTAAAACATGCATCTACAAGCATTATAAGACTTACGGACTTCTTCACAATTTGAAATATTCGGATGACGAAATACTGAGTTATCTGAAAGTTCTCCAGAAGGACATGAAAGTGTTTGAATTCCAAAGGCTCCTTCAGAGAAACGGGCCAGTAACTGCAACACTTGATAACTCCACCTTCTATCTCTCTGGTTATCATAGCAATAACATTACAATTATTTTCCAAAACCATCTGCCAAAAGTCTTCTATAGTGTCCGGCAGTGGTCCTTGAGTGGCGATATAAAAATACTCTTCTTCATGATTTACTATTCTAATGTAACTAGCGTTGATGTAGTCCTTGTTTTTTCCAAGAGGAACACGTGTTGAATCATCTATTATGGAAACAGAAACATGTGGTAAAAATAATGGAAGAGTGGGTTGTGCTATCCAGACTTTAGGAAAGCATCTCACGTAGGTAAGTCCATGAATTTCTTTACCATTCCCTCAAAAGAAAATGGCAGAGGAGATTATTTTCAAAAGGGCTAAGTTTAAATTCATCGCTCCATTGCAATGAGTCATTGGTCTAGTTAAAGGTCTCTGGCTTCTGTGACACTGTTAATACTGGCTCCTCATTGGAACTCCCACTGGTTATCCTGTTGCCCTGTGTCATGGAGATCCTACGGATTAGTATCAGCAGGCCTGGCCCCTCCATTTGCTCCAACATTCACAGGTGATGTGGACTTTGGGATGGGAGAGGAGTACACTACAGCTTCCATGAGATGGCTTCTTTGTGTGTGTGTGTGTGTGTGTGTGTGTGTGTGTGTGTGTGTGTGTGTGTGTGTGTGTGTTATTTAGGGGATTTTAAGGGCAGAGGGGCAGATAAGAGAGGATGGAGAGATGAGTAGGACTGGGGTGCATGATATAAAACTCAAAGAATGAATAAAATGTTAAAAAAAATAAATTCATCCCTTCATAAAACCTATGTGCAAGAATTTAGAAATATATATATACACACATATACACACATACTTATACACACACACACACACACACACACACACACACACACACACACACACACACACACACACACACACACACGAGGGACATGGAAGAGTGTCACAGCACTGTCCCACAGGACTTGAGATACAGCAGTGTAGTGTACACGAGTGAGCACAGCACAGAAGCATGCTCAGAGCAAGAGCAAATGGCATTCTCCCGAAAATGGAGGAAATCTGTAAGTTTAGAGCAACAAAGAACAGAGTTTTTACAAAGTAGGAAAGTGGTGTGGAGACAAATTCTAGTATTAATGGAAGTCTACCAATGCCCTCCTTCTAGCCGGGCGGCCACCTTTTCCAATCCTGTCTCCACACAGCATGGGGCTTGTCTAGCACTGTCAGGGACTATGAGAAAAAAACATCGTTTTTGTCCCACAGTAATCGTCAATGCTCAGGAGCCCTTGCCTTACTGCACAGACATCTGAGCTCTGTTCCACCAACACTTCAGCTACATTATACTTACTTGTCACCAAACAAGGTCTATGACTTCCAAAATATGACACAGAATTCTCTTATTAGGATGAATAGAAAAATCTATTGCAAGATATAGAAAGACACCAAATCTTTCAAGATGGGAGCAAGATCAGTACACGGTGCTAACTTGTCACATTCTATGAAGACTTTCTGGGCTCCACAAATCCCCAAGTAATTATGTGTTTGTTGACTCTTAAGAAAGACTCAAGTTTGCAGAAAGACATTGCTTGAGTTAGGATAACATTAATGAAAAGAATTGTTAAGACCTCAAGGCCAACATCATAGAAGCAAACAACCACTTTCTGACTGGATTAAAGGTTCATCCCACAAGATGAAACCTATAGTGAACACCATTATTAGAACTGTAGACCCTAGGAGACTGTTACGATGCTAGAGGACATAGTATTAAATCCTAATGACCTACCATTATACCCATATATTAATGTACATCTTGGCCCTCATCAGAGAAGCTTATATTTGCTAGCAGATAATTAATGATTAATGTAGAGACCCATGACTTGGCAAAATGCAGAGAACAAGACACTGCGGAATGTTCGTCCCTAAATGAAACCTACACATGAGCTTCCTCCACCAAAGGCTGGGCACTACTGCAGAAGGCGGTGCATAAAAACAGAAGAGCCAGGGAAGGTGGTTCTCTGGACAAGGAGAGGGTTTTCTGGACACAGCAGGAAACTGCATGTGTGAACTCACAAAGGTTGTGGTTGCACAAACAAGACCCACAAAAGGCCACAAGAACAGATCCCAGCCCGAAGAGGGAGTTGGGCACAAAGCTCCATGCCCAGCTGAGGTGCTACTGGCAACAGAGAGCTTCTGGGAGAGGCTTTCTCTAAGAGTGAGAAGCCACCCATGCCCTGGTAAAACATCCCACACCCAAGAGTGTCTGCTGAGACCGGGCAGGTGCATATGTGAACTCGCAATGGTCGTGACAGCACATGTAAGACCTGCAAAAGCCCAACAAGGGCAGATCCCAGCAACAAGAGGAGAACTGGGCACAACTCTGGACTTCACCATAGGGTGAGAGGAGGGATCTAGGAAGAGTTGAGAGAAGATAAACAGGATCAAAACATGTAAAACATCTCAAAGAAATAATAAAAATATTCTTAAAACAACACAACAGGAAGGACAGAGTGGGAGTCACAGGCACTGAGAGTCGTGTTTTCCAATGTGCACCCATGAATCCCTGAGTCCCGGCTGTAGCAGGTACTGCATGCTCAGTCCACGAGAGAAAATTGTTCTAGGAAGGCTGTCACCTATTTAGCACTAGAATTCTCTTCAAAACATCATTTAACCACTATCTCACGTAAGTCTCCTCAGAATGGTAGAGTCTATATGACCCTCACAGAAAAAACCACTGCAAAGAGCCATTTGCCACAGAGTTTTGTGTGGATCATGATGTAAGACGTTCTGTAGGTCTACAGATGGTAAATTCAGAAAAAGCACTGCATCTAGGGAAGGCAAAACCATATTCAGAGAAAAATTCTCTTTTGTTAGAAAAAAATCAGTTTCTTTCATGAGAGAAGTGGCTCAACATAACCTGCCACCTCAGGGGTGAGGCTTCCTGTCAGAGACTCTGCAATGCCCCAGGCTTCTAGAGCCCAGACACTCAGCAATGGCTGAGTGTATACAGCTTACTCTTGGTAAGAAGTCTGTGAAGCTGAATCCATACATAGCTTCCAATAGTGCCAAATAGGCTGGTTTTAATTTTTCATGAGCTACTGAACAATGGCAGAATCATTAGGAAATGACAGATGTCCACAGACAATATCCTACCCACATGGTTACTGTCCTCTGCTGACTCATGTGAGACATAGGATTCATGTGGGGCGTGCTCATCTGGAAAGCTCTACCTATATATCATTTCCCTAGACCTCTTTCAACTTTGTTCCTTCCAAGGCCTTGACCACCCATCCAGTTAAGGCACTGGCTATCACCTAAGCTTAACCTGTCAATCATTTCTCCAAGAAAATGAACAATCAAGTACACCGAGCAAAGTTATTCGCAGTAGATATAATTCCCTTCACCAGTACTTCAGAAATGTCTCAAAGATGAGCTACAGTAGCACAACAGTGGCCCAGGTGGTCCACAGAAACAATTCAGAACCATGTAGAACTCTGCTTCCCCTGTCAATTTATCATAGGGAACTCCTCATAAGAACATAGGTACAAGCTGAGCAGAGAAGACAGTGTACCAAGAATGGAGAACATAGATGTTTTTGTACAATTTTTTGACAAGGAACTTACTTGTGTCTTCAGGTTTGTGGTGGTTTGGATGAGAATGGGCCCCATCGGCTCGTATATTTGAATGTCTGCTCCCCAGTTGGTGAACTGTGTGGTAAGAATCAGGAGGGCTGACTTTGTGGTAGGAGCTGTGTCACTGTGGGCTTTGAGACTTGTGAAGCCACTTCCCAGTTCTCTCACTGCCTCATGCTTGTGGATCTAAGTTCCTGCTCCAGTGCCACGCTGGCCTGCCTGTTGCCATGATGTTCATGTCTCTAATCCTCTGAAACATGAGCTCTCAAATTAAATGCTTTCTTTTATAGGTTGTCTTGTCGTATGCTTTGTCACAGCAATAGAAAAGTAAGCCATCAAGGATCTACTCAGGAAGAGTCTCACATCTACCATTTCTTTCTGATAAGCAAATGCTCTTGTGTATACCCAGCTTAATGGCTTGGTTGTTGGTAGGGAAGCAATATCTACTTAGTTCTCTATTATGCCATCTCTGCTATGGTGTACTAGACTGAAAACCTGCTTCTCCAAAGGAAAGCAGCTCCTACAGGGATTGTAGACATCGCTCTAAAATCCCAAGGCTCTCTCCCACACTGCAACAGGTTCTGAACAGCATCCCTCCTAGCGGCCATTACGCCTGCAGGATCTGAGCAGCACAGCGCTTCTCAGAGAGCTTTACATTTGCAGCAGAGTCTTGAGAACCCTATCTAAAAGAGAAGTAAGTATGTTGCCACCAAGGAGCTACAAAGGCTCACAAGGCATTGTGTCTTCTTTCTGGCTATAGAAGCCTGATACAGCAATGTATCCTTCTCCATAGAAGGGAGCATTTCAAAATTTCCTACATACTTGAACCCCTAGATACTTCACCACAGAAGCTCCTTTTACTTTTATCTTCCACTCTCTGACATGAAGACGTGCTGTGAACTAATCCGGAGTGTTTGCTACTGTTTATGCACAATAATGGCCTGCGAGATACCTGATAGAAGGAAAAGATGGTTGAAATCCCTTTGAACTACATTATCACAAAACTGAATGGCTGACTATCCCTGCATTTGAACAATGAAGTGAGTTCCAGGCTTTGCCGACTGAAAGCAAACAACTTCTAGTGACACTCATACTCCTCCTCAAAGTGCCTTCTCAGATCTCGCTCATTTACTGTGGGGTTATTGGTTTTGACTTACAGAATTCTTACTGTATTATAAATGTATATTCCTTGTCAAGTAGATGTTTTGCACTTAAGTTTCTTCTAGCCTGATACTTGCCATTTTGCTTTTAGAATGGTATACTTCAGAGAGCAATTATTTTTAAAGTTTGATGAAGTTTAATTATTTTTCCCTTGGCAGTTTCAAAGTTTTGTGTCCTACTGAGAACATTTTTACTAAATATAATGATGCTAAAACCTTTTTCTTAGGTTTCACTCCAAGACGTTACATGTTTTTATATTTTTGATTAGACATCATTCTGAATGTATTTATTTATGTATGTGTGCATGCCACCTGTGGTGTGTGGGGCCGTGTGTGCATGCACATGGGTGTATATACACATGCACAGAAGATAGGAGATGTCAAATTCCATGAAACTGGGGTTTTAGGCCACTGTGAGCCATCTGATACGAGTCTTGGGAACTGAACTTGGAAGAACAGCAGGTGTTCTTAACCACCAGACCATCTCTCTAGTCCCAAATATGGTTTTTATTATTTTTAGTTCTGTGACCTATTTTGAGTTCATTTTTATATATAAAGTATAAGGTAAAGGTTAGAAGGATTTTCATTGTTGTTGTTGTTGTTGTTATATAAATATAGATTTGACTGGAAGCTTTCCTGAAAAAGTATCTTTTCCATATTTTTGGGATCCTTAAACTCATCTATTATCATCATCCGTGCCACCTCACAATGTTAAAAAGAATACTCAGAAAGTTAAGATTCTTCCATTTTCAGACCTGATTATGTCTTGACCCAGAAACAAGTTACAAAAAATATTCAAATTGAATTAGGAGACTTGATATATAATGTGTTCTCACTCCCTAAGCAGCCATTAAAATGATTTTGAAGTCATAAAATGTTAAATAAAAGCAATATGCTGTGTTTCCACATAGAAACCACTGTAATGAAGGTTTTCTTTGCTTTGCATGATGGTACAAAGCCATAAATATGACTATGTAAACTAGAGTTGCAAAATTATCTTTAAATAATCAATAAGAAAAATACGATTGTTTCAGGGCCCTTAACATTTTTGTCAAGGCTTTAAAACTAGCCTGCTAATTATACATATATAGAAAAAATTTAAAATATGATTCGCATTTTGAGCAGTAACTCTAAGACATTAAAAACACAGAATTAAAGTACTTCATTTCCAGTTTAAACTCCTCTTTTGTCATATACCTTAGGGTTATTGTGTCTTGAGTGGCATATTCCCTCACACATTTGGGTTTGTTCCTATCATTTTCACCTTTCTATTCTCTCTGTTCTGAAGCTATGCTAAAGTTCCTGTGCTGTAACCACAGTGTAGTCTGGCCAGCACACGTCTCCTAGGCAGCCTTCATTCTAACCACCCCAACTACTCAGTGCTTTCATTTTGGTAAGTCAGTCACCCTTCAGCCAGTCCTCTGGGTGCAGCAGCAGAATTCCCTGTTTGGTAACAATATCGCGTGCTCCAAGTCTGCTATTCACTTACTCTATAAGGGCATTTGCATCCAATTCTAAATTTATCCCCAGAGTAATGTACACATACATTATTTATATATAATGTATAATATGTATATATAATGTATATAAACGCGTGCGTGTGTGTGTGTGTGTGTGTGTGTGTGTGTGTGTGTGTGTGTGTGTAATTTTGCTGCCACTGACTGCTGTGTTTGTGAGTCGGCTCTCTTGGTGACCCTGTTTGCAGAATGCCACACAGGCTTCTCACTGGGGATGAAGGGACAGCACAGCTACATGCTCTGCTGTTTGTTCACACAAAACAAGCAGATTTGGAAAGAAGGCAGGTGAAGCCCTGGTACGCTACCCAAGTTTCACTGGCAGCCATTTGTACACAGAAGAAGTAACTGTCATACGTGCTATGTTTGCACATAGCTCAGGCACAGTGGTAACTGAAATCTGACCCATGCACTTCTAATAATACAGTTTGTGTGCATGTTGGGGTTTGCAGAGTAAAGACTAACTGAACCGAGGGCAAATAAATGGCTTCTGGCTTTCCTGACAAGCCATCAGCACTCCCTCTGTATTTGTGATGAAGACACTAGGTGCGTTCATAGGCTGCTGCTTGGGTTAGACTAGACTGTGTTATAAAGTAAGAAAATCTTAAAATAGAGCTTAGTTGAATCACAGTTTAAGTAAAGCAAAAAGTTTAGGATGATTTTCCTTATTTTTTAATTTTTTAAGTGAACTGTTTTGCATCTCTACAGTCCTGTCCACAGGAGAAACTTGGAAGAGGATCGTGTGAATGTGTACAAGTGTGCCTTTTACTTCTTGTAGTCCTGAGAGGATCATTTTTAAAACCGTATTTACTTTCAGTCTCCTTGAAGAGTAATTAATTGCACACTGAAGGGATAAAAATCAACATATGAGACCTTTGACCTTTCAGAGGAACATCAAATTCTTTCCACTGCTAACATGTTGTATAGTGGCCTATTGAGCAGATTGTCAGAAATACATACTCTTGAACTCCATACTGTCTCACGGAAGACAACAGAATGCACTGGTTTAACCATCTTGAGAAGGTACTCGTTGCTTTATAACAAAACATAAAAGCATCTATTCTGTCTTGGCAGACATTGTGCCCCTTTGATTTTTACTACTCTCCAATGTACTTAGAGAAACAATGAAAATCATTAAGGCATAATCTGGTGAGTAGGAAGCATACTCACTCCCAAGACAGTAGAACCATTAGAAAATCATCGAATCTAGCTTTGAGGAAAACAGCAAAGGCCAGGCTGACGAGCTATGGAAGACAGAGGGATCACCACAGCTCAGAAGGAAGGTAGTTCTTGCATAGGTTTTATCATATGGAGGGAAGACAAAAAACCCACAGAAGCTTTAGAGACAAACACAGAGGAAAACCACTGCGACAGTACCAGAGCACCATTGGAGAGAACAGCTGGATATCCTGACTGTGCTGTAAGAAAATCAGTGCAGCAGCTGCTGGAATGAGTAAGACATCAGCTGAGAGGTGAGAGACACTCACCCAGACTGGCAGCAATGTCAATAAGAAGTGTAGGGAGACTTGAGAGTATTAAACAGGTGAGAGGAAAAGAATTTGCAAGCACTCTTTGCATTTAACAAATGACTCAGCTTTCTGGCTTTAATGGTGGATGATTGTACTAAGAAATGATCACAGAATAAAATTTCCATTAAGACTGTATTATGGTATTGGTACAGATAGACCAGTGGAATAGAATTGAAGACCCAGAAAAGAACCCACACACCTATGGTCATTTGATTTTGACAAAGGAGCCAAAACCATCCAATGGAAAAAGATAGCATTTTCAGCAAATGGTGCTGGTTCAACTGGGAGGTCAGCATGTAGAAGAATGCAGATCGATCCATGCTTATCACCCTGTACAAAGCTTAAGTCCAAGTGGATCAAGGACCTCCACATCAAACCAGATACACTCAAACTAATAGAAGAAAAGTGGGAAGAATCTCGAACACATGGGCACTGGAGAAAATTTCCTGAACAAAACACCAATGGTTTATGCTCTAAGATCAAGAATTGACAAATGGGATCTCATAAAACCGCAAAGCTTCTGTAAGGCAAAGGACACTGTTGTTAGGACAAAACGGCAACCAACAAATTGGGAAAAGATCTTTACCAATCCTATAACTGATAGAGGCCTTATATCCAAAATATACAAAGAACTCAAGAAGTTAGACTGCAGGGAAACAAATAATCCTATTAAAAATGGGGTTCAGGGCTAAACAAAGAATTTACAGTTGAGGAGTGCCAAATGGCTGAGAAACACCTAAAGAAATGTTCAACATCTTTAGTCATAAGGGAAATGCAAATCAAAACAACCCTGAGATTTCACCTCACATCAGTGAGAATGGCTAAGATCAAAAACTTCGGCGACAGCAGATGCTGGCGAGGATGTGGAGAAAGAGGAACACCCCTCCATTGTTGGTGGAATTGCAGACTGGTACAACCATTCTGGAAATCAGTCTGGAGGTTCCTCAGAAAACTGGACATTGAACTACCTGAGGACCCAGCTATACCTCTCTTGGGCATATACCCAAAAGATGCCCCAACATATAAAAAAGACACGTGCTCCACTATGTTCATCGTAGCCTTATTTATAATAGCCAGAAGCTGGAAAGAACCCAGATGCCCTTCAACAGAGGAATGGATACAGAAAATGTGGGTACATCTACACAATGGAATACTACTCAGCTATCAAAAAACAATAACTTTATGAAATTCATAGGCAAATGGATGGAACTGGAAAATATCATCCTGAGTGAGGTAACCCAATCACAGAAAAAACACACATGGTATGCACTCATTGATAAGTGGATATTAGCCCAAATGCTCTAATTACCCTAGATCCACAGAACAAATGAAACTCAAGAAGGATGACCAAAATGTGAATGCTTCACTCCTTCTTTAAAAGGGGAACAAGAATACCCTTGGGAGGGAACAGGGAGGCAAAGTTTAGAACAGAGGCAGAAGGAACACCCATTCAGAGCCTGCCCCACATGTGGTCCATACATATACAGCCACCAAACTAGATAAGATGGATGAAGCAAAGAAGTGCAGGCCGACAGGAACCAGATGTAGATCTCTCCTGAGAGACACAGTCAGAATACAGCAAATACATAGGTGAATGCCATAATTAAACCACTGAACTGAGATCAAGACCCCCGTTGAAGGAATCTTAGAAAGGACTAGAAGAGCTTGAAGGGGCTCGAGACCCCATATAAACAACAATGCCAACCAACCAGAGCTTCCAGGGACTAAGCCACTACCCAAAGACTATACATGGACTGACCCTGGGCTCCAACCTCATAGGTAGCAATGAATATCCTAGTAAGAGCACCAGTGGAAAGGGAAGCCCTTGGTCCTGCTAAGACTGAAACCCCAGTGAACGTGATTGTTGGGGGGAGGGCGGTAATGGGGGGAGGATGGGGAGGGGAACACCTATAGCGAAGGGGAGGGGGAGGAGTTAGGGAGATGTTGGCCTGGAAACCAGGAAAGGGAATAACAGTTGAAATGTAAATAAGAAATACCCAAGTTAATAAAGATGAAAAAAAAAAAGACTGCATTATTGTGTTTTCTTTCTGTGTTTTTGGGTGGCTGAGACTGACGAAGGCTGTGAGTAAGTTCACTGAGGAAGGGAACCGGTCTACTTTCTACTGTATAGGGAAGCAGGAGTACAGCCCTTTGGACATCATCAAAAGCAGCTGCCTGTTGGGCGGCAGAGTGATAAGTTAGCTTTAATGTCTAGAGCAGAGGATATAAAAAGCCCCATTGTGTTTTAATGTTTAAACAAACTGCCAGGGAAGGTAGCCAGGCTTAAGACACCAAGTGACAGATGTCTCAGGCGTTGTTTTAGATGGGCATCAAGGGTAAAGGGCTGTGTAAATAGTTCATTGCCAGTTGTCAGAAGAGATATCATATATCCTAGCCCAGGTAATCCAGTGCTAGCTACTAGAGTTATTCATGGTTAAAGTTCAGAATCTGTCATGCAAAAAGTGGGCTTTTCCCTTTTCCCTACTGTTAACAGGAAAGAAACTTAAAATGTTCTCAGCTTACATGGAAGAATATCTCGGTATCTGTTCTTGTCTCTGTTCTGTAGCTCATACCCAGACTTGAAGTCATCAGGCGGAATCATTTCTTCTAATTCCTTCAAAAATTAAAAAAAGGGGGCCATGTATTTACTATTTCAAGTATAACCTGCCATTCAGTGTTATATAATAAACCAGGGAAACTAGAATCTCATCCAATAAGGACTGCATACACTATCCCAAGTTAAGAGAATAAGTCAATTAGTCGCTTGATAAAAAATGTTAAATTCTCAAGATAATTTCCCTCCCTGAACACTATTCATGGAAACCCTTTCATGAAAAATAAAATAGAATACTTAGTTCTTATCTTCTAAACATACCATTATCATTTTATAAACAAAACAACTATAACAAATATTTCAACAAGAAGCTACAAGAAGACTTACAATTTACTTCTTGAAGAAATCATAGCTGGCTTACTGACAAAAGAATTATCTTCCTTTCAAAAGAAATTCTTTAAGAAGTGTGAATTCACAAAAATTTAATCAAGCAACTAGTTCTACATACTGGAATACAAAGACAAAATAAAGCCCTTTCCCATCCTCAGGCAGTTAATAAAGAATTATCACCTGGTTAGGGTGTCATGTGACATACAGAAACAACAGTATTAGTGACAGCGTCGAATTGTGTCTGATGGGCGGGGAAGGAAGGGGGGAAGGATGGTCAAGGGTGTCCTTCCAGCTACAGCAGTGACAGAGCACACTGCTCTAGCATCTGAGGTAGGATAAAGCCAGGAAACCCTACTTCTTCATCCATTGGTGTCCATAAAGAACTGGTCCCAGGACTCTCATGGAAATAATTAGAGCATGTATATAAAATGGGGGGGGGCAGTATTTTCATATGACCTGTGCATTCTCCCATACTTAAATTATCTTCCAATCAGTTATACTCAATATAATCTAAATTCTGTATACATAGTTCTGAAAGGCAGGATAGGAATTTCAACACAGATGCAATGTACTGCCAAATATTTTTGATCTACAGTTGACAGAGACCAGTAATGTGGAGCTCACAGACACAGAGGACAAGTGGCACAAAAGAGACTGGGAAGCAGCAGGTCCTCCTTGTTTAATATATGTGGATAAAACCTGAGACTGTGTATGTTGACTGTCCTTTGCTAATTTCTCTGTATCCAATATTTAATCACAGTGCTCATGACTGCTGCCATCCTAAGAAGGCGCTTGCCTAGGTGTCAAGCACTAGGGCACTATGGCCAGTTTTACTCCTTCTAAAAGCCAATTCTAAAACCAGCCCAGAAAAAATCTTTAAGAAAAACCAGAACAAAGAAACTCACACACGGTAATTAAGTTAGTCTTATATATGATAAAGCTTAGACGTATGGAGCCAGTGCCTGAACAATAAAGTCAGTTTTTAAAAATCTAAGATAAAATGCCATCATTCATTACCAAAAAATTTAAAAAATTTTTTAAAAAATTCAGTAGAGTTTTAAGACAAATGCACAGATACACAATAGTGATTTCTTCTAAAAGCCTTAAATCAAGTTAAATGCTAACTGGATACTGAATAAAAAATTTAAATACTGAAAAACATTTTAATTGTGCCAGAAAATATAATTATTATATTCTTAGACTGAAATGAATATTACTAAAAAATGGATATAATATAAAAATCCAAAAGTCCTTTGATCACTGAATTTCACTACTAAAATTAGTTATCATTCATGGAAAATAAGTGCATGTGGATGTGCTCACATCTGTGTGTCTAAATATACTATATATGTATATATATATACATATATATATATATATAGAGAGAGAGACTGCATATATTATTTATATGTACAAATATAAATATATATAATTTCTTTATTATAGGAAGAGTAATTAATATGGAAATGATAAGCAAAATATGAGTAAAAACTGCATATTGATATGCAATGCTTTAAAACATGGAAAGATTAACTTTGTATCTTATAATAAAGAAATTACAGATCATCAACAAAACTCATGATCAACAAATGTGAAAATTTGATAGCACAAAATACTCTTTCTAGAAATTTGTTCTTTAAATAGATACATATAAAAAAGCATATGAAGAATGATTGCTGTTTAAAAAGCAGAGAGTAGAACAAGCTAAATTTCTCAAAACTATTTCAAAAAATGAAGATACATGATATGCAATTAACTCAAAGACACAGCTGTATATAGTGGTAATATGAGTGAACATTGTTTGTTATAGAGGATTTCTTTAACGGAGTTGACTTATGAATAGAGAACATGCCAACACTTCCGTAAGTGTACAATAAGAAGCCTAATCGTTAAGGGCCCAGAGGGAGTGGGAAGGAGAGCCCGGAGAGGATATACTTTACAGCCTTGTGCTGCCGGGTTATTTTGCCATGGACATCTATTATTTTACAGATATGGTGTTTAAAAATACAAGCAGCATACTAATAAAAGAAGAAGAACAGGAAGAAGAGGAAGGAGGAGGAGGAGGAGGGGGAGGAGGGAGGAGGGGGGGGAGGAGGAGGGGGGGGAGGAGGAGGGGGGGGAGGAGGGAGAAGGGGGAGGAGGAGGAGGAGGAGGAGGAGGTGGAGGAGGAGGAGGAGGAGAAGGGGGAGGAGGAGGAGGGGAAGGAGGAGGAGGAGGGGAAGGAGGAGGAGGAGGAGGAGGGGAAGGAGGAGGAAAGGAAAGAAAATTCCTTGTTGTGGTAGAAAAAAGGAAATTATAAACTTTTCCTTAGACCAACATATTTACCAAAAACTCACGGATGATATCAAGCTCTTCTTTTTTCTGGAGCGCTTTCAAACAGTCCCTCAGGGCAGCTCTTGAGGAACTGTTGAATATTAGCGGTCGGATCTGAGCTAACTGAGTCAGCTCCCTTTCTGAGACGGCCGTGTCAGTGCCTGAGAAACAGAAAAGGCCGCATGTGTAAGCTCCAATAGACACTCGAGGGCACTTTATGTTTCTTAGACTTTCTTCCTGTCTAAATACAAAGATTTAGACTTTAACAGAACTTTACTTTTCGATACGAGTCTGTTACATTTAAATAGACTATCATTTTTAAAAAATATATGCTCTGTACCTTGGAGTTATAAAAATCTACCATTTGTAGACAAGATCCATTCAGAGTGATTAGACATAAAGTAGATGAAGCATATGCAGTCTTAAACTATGAGCACGTTGTGTGGATTGACAATGACACCAAGGCAAGAATGCATAACAGTATGGATTTTTTTAAAAAAAGACAGGGCTTTTTGTCCTCCACAGAATCAAGTATTTAGAAGTCCCTAAAATCTATGTGAGAGGACACGCAGATTCCAATACCTGTCTGTCTCTACAAGAATAGACAAGACAACATGAAACACATCGAAAGACAGAGATGGCTTAAGTACTATCATAAGACAGAATAAAGAATAATAACACCAACACATAATAATAGAAGAGTATGTTCTTTATCAAAGAGCACATATGGAATCCATCATTTTAAAACAACCTTTAAGTCACATGGTCAGTATAAGTTCCAAGTATCTGAAACTTTATAAATATCATCTGTGGGTCAAAAATACAATAAGTCTAGAAGTTCATAATAAAATATACTTTAACAGTGTCACAATTTTAAGGTAAAATATTGAAGTTTTCAAAATCTCTTTCCAAATAAAACAATGTGAACAGAAAGTAAGCTTCTAAAATTGAGTTACTCCTAATAAAAATATATAAAATCAATTAAACAAAAGAAGAAGATGATCCAAGAACCTGACTACCCCTGGGTGGCTCAGGTTAAACTGAAACATCCCGGGATAGCGTTAGGAGCCTTTCTGAGTCGCAGAGGGAAGAGGTTGTCAGGTGGATGGACAGCCAAAGAATGTTCTTCAATTCTTTATAAGCTTCTGTAACAACAGTATGAGAAGCAGTATACAAGTCTCACAACAGAGGAGGATATTCTGATATTCTTTGAACCAGGACAAAACAAACAGAAATATAAAAGTCTTAGAGATTCCAATTGTGTAATGTATCATATCAAACTGATTTGGTAATTTTGACAGATGCAGAAAAAGCATTTAGTAAAATTCAATGTCCTTTCATGGTAAAAACAAAACATTTAAATCCCAATAAGTTAACACAATAAAAGTATACATTATAACCCACAACAAATATACTGATGAAGAAAAGCTAAACGTTTTTACTCAGAAAGCGTGAGCTGAACTAATGTCCATTTTCATACCAATACTCAACAGAGGATTGGAAATCTTATCTAGTGAGAAATGACAAAAAGGAAGGAGGAAGTGAAAGATTACCCATTAGTAGACATATTTTTCTATGTAAAAAAAAAAAAAGAAAAGTACTAATTTTCCTCCCAAAACTTGCTAGAAAGGATGAATTTACTAAATTTACAGGATACAAAATCAACAGGCAAAGCCAATGTAATTTTATAAAATAATAACAAACTTGTTGATCAAGAAATCAATAAACAAGTCAAGTCAAGTCTGCTAAAATAAACTGTCTAGTGCGAGTGGTACACTTAACGACGCAAGTTGGATGATCTCTACAACAGAAATTACAAAATCTAGACAAAGAAAAATGGACAGCTCATTGGAAAGTGAAAAGACCTCCTATACCCACGGAGTGGACAAGCCAATATCACTAAACTCTCCACTGACAGAGGGAAAGCAATGCCTGCCAAGTGTCGACAGCTTTCTCCATATGAAAATAGGAAAAATGTAAAATTCACACGGAAGCAACTAAAGTTGCCTATTAGTTAGTCAATCTGGAAGAAAACAAAGCAGTACAAGTTTGAGTACCTAATAAGATATTATAATGTTGCAAGGATATAGTAACCAAAACATTATACTGCCACAAAAATGGGTACATGCCAACGAAGTAGATCACAGAAGTGAATCCACAGCATCTACAGACAAGTAATCCTCAAAGAAGCTCCCTCTCCCCACTGCTGGCCATTTCATCTAAGGCTCCTCACGCTGAGTCCTGGGAGTCTCTCACCTCCCAAGTCTCTGGTACTTTCTAGAGGGTCCCCTCACCTCCCACACCATCCCCCCGAGGTTGCATATTTCCATTCATTCCAATCAGGAAGCATACACAAGCTGGTCTGCGGGTTCAGAACACCTATACAGCAGAAAACTGCCTGTTCTGGTCTCAGTGGGAGAAGAGAAGCCTAACTCTAGAGAGATTTGAGGCCCCAGGGATTGGGGAAGTCTGGCAGGGGTTGGGGAGACATCGTCTCTTAGAGACGGGGGAAAGAGGAATGGAATGAGGAGCTTTGGTAGGACAGACCAGGAAGGGGGCAATGACAGGACTGTAAAAAAAATAAATGTAATTTTAATTTTATTTTAAATTCTCAAAGCACACACTAGAAAAAAAAAATAGTTTCTCCCCTTCCGGTCTCCACCTGCGCCCAGAGCTGGGGCTGTTCTATAGCCATTGGACACAAAACTTGCCTGCAAGTCTGGCAGGAGCACTTTCCCTCCTAAGCCCTCAGCCCACATGTAGAACCTCACTTTCTCTCTACTGACTGTACAAGGAGAGACATGCTGGGAGAGCACAAGGAGGGGGGGCCCAGGGTGGCCTAGGACAGGACGAGTCCAGTCTCCATCCTTGCCAGAGCTGGTTTATATCCCACAGCACTCAAGACCCAAAAGCTACCCAGAGAGAGCTGGTCTCCAGGAGCACTCTCACTCCAAACATCACAGGCTCACAGGCCTACAGGAGGGACAAACTCCAGTTAGAGACAGCATCAGCGATAACCAGATGGTGAGAGGCAAGTTCAGAACCTAAGCAACAGAAACCAAGGCTACTTGGCATCATCAGAACCCAGTTCTCCCACTATAGCAAGTCCTGGATACCCCAAGACACCAGAAAAGTACGATTCTGATTTAAAAATCACATCTCATGATGAAGTTAGAGTACTTTAAGAAGGATATACATAACTCCCTTAAAGAAATACAGGAGAACACAGGTAAACAAGTAGAAGCCCTTAAAGAATTACTCAAACGAACAGGTGAAGAAGGAATTGAACAAAACTATCCAGGATCTAAAAATGGAAATAGAAACAATAAAGAAATAAGAATTCACAAAGGGAGACAACACTGGAGATAGAAAACCTAGGAAAGAGATCAGGAGTCTTAGACAAAAGCATCACCAACAGAATACAGGAGACTGAAGAGAGAATCTCAGGGGCAATAGATACCGTAGAAAACATTGACACAAAGTCAAAGAAAATGCAAAAAGCAAAAAACTCCTAACCCAAAACATCCAGGAAATTCAGGACACAATGAGAAGATCAAACCTAAGGATAATAGGTATAGAAGACAGTGAAGATTCCCAACTTAAAGGGCCAATAAATATCTTCAACAAAATTATAGAAGAAAACTTCCCTAACCTAAAACAATGGATGCTCATAAATATACTAGAAGCACAAAGAACTCCAAAGATATTGGACCAGAAAAGAAATTCCTCCCACCACATAATAATCAAAACGCCAAATACACAAAACAAAGCAAAAAATTAACTGCAGTAAGGGAAAAGGTCAAGTAACATATAAAGGCAGACCTATCAGATTTATACCAGACTTCTCACCAGAGACTATGAAAGCAGGAAGATCCTGGACAGATGTCATACAGACCCTAAGAGAACACAAATGCCAGCCCAGCTACTATATCCAGCAAAACTCTCAATTAACATAGATGGAGAAACCAAGATATTCCATGACAAAACCAAGTCTGCATAATATTTTTCCACAAATCCAGCCCTACAAAGGATAATAGATGGAAAACTCCAATACAAGGAGAGAAACTATATCCTAGAAAAAGCAAGAAAGTAATCTCCTTGCAACAAACCGAAAAGAAGAAAGACACACAAACATAATTCCACTCTAACAATGAAAATGACAGGAAATAATCACTGATCCTTATATCTCTTAACATTAATGCACGCAATTCCCCAATAAAAAGACACAGACTAACAGACTGGATATGTAAACAGGACACAGCATTTTGCTGCATACAAGAAACACACCTCAGTGACAAAGACATACACTACCTAAGAATAAGAGGCTGGGAAAATTTTTTCCAAGCAAATGGTCCAAAGAAACAAGCTGAAGTAGATATTCTAATTTCAAATAAAATCAACTTTCAACCAAAAGTTATCAAAAAGATTAGGAAGGAGACTTAATAATCATCAAAGAAAAAACCTACCAAGATGAACTAGCAATCATGAACATCTATGCTCCAAATGAAGGGGCAACCACATTCATAAAAGATATTTTACTAAAGCTCAAAGCATACATTGCACCACACACAATAATAGTAGGAGACTTCAAAACCCCATTGTCATCAACAGACAGATCATGGAAACAGAAACTAAACAAAGACACAGTGAATCTAATGGAAATTATGAACCAAATGGATTTAACAGACATTTATAGAACATTTCATCCTTAAAATAAAAGAATATACCTTCTTCTCAGTACCTCATGTTACCTTCTCAAAAATTGACCATATAATTGGACACAAATCAGTCCTCAACAGATACAAGAAGATTGAACTAACCTCATGCATTCTATAAGATCACCATGGACTAAGGTTGGTCCACAATAACAAAAACAACAGAAAGCCTACATACACACGGAAGCTGTGTCTACATAATGACAACTTGGGACAAGGAGGAAATAAAGAAATTAAAGACGATTTACAATTTAATGAAAATGAAGGTACAACATACCAACACTTACGAAAATCAATGAAAGCAGTGCTAAGAGGAAAACTCATAGCTTTGAATGCCTCCAAAAAGAAATTGGAGAGAGTCTACACTAGCAGCTTGACAGCACACCTGAAAGCTATAGAAAAAAAGAAGCAAATACACCCAAAGGAGTAGATGGCAGGAAATAATCAAACTCAGAGCTGAGATCAACCAAATAGAAACAAACAAACAAAAAAAAACTATACAAAGAATCCACAAAAGCAGGAGCTGGTTCTTGGAAAAAAATCAACTAGACAGATAAACCATTAGCCAGACTAAACAGAGGGTACAGAGACAATATTCAAATGAACAAAATCAAAAATGAAAAGGGAGACATAACAGAAACTGAGGAAACTCAAAAAATTATCAGATCCTACTACAAAAGCATATAATCAATACAACTGGAAAATCTGGAGGAAATGGACAGTTTTCTAGATAGATATCAGGTATCAAAGTTAAATCAGGATCAAAAAATCCACCTAAAACAGTCCCATAACTCATAAATAAATAGTAAATAAATCATTAAAAGTCTCCCAACCAAAACAAGTCCAGGACCAGATGGGTTTAGTGCAGAATTCTATCAGACCTTCATAGAATACCTAATACCAGTACTCTCCAAACTATTCCACAAAATAGAAACAGAAGGAACACTATCCAATTGGTTCTTTGAAGCCACAATTATGCTTATACCTAAACCACACAAAGGCCCAACAAAGAAAGTGAAATTCAGAATAATTTCCCTTATGAATATCGATGTAAAAATACTCAATAAAATTCTCACAAACAAAATCCAAGAACACATCGAAACGGTCATTCACCATCTCAGGAATGGATGGATGGTTCAATATGCAGAAATCCATCAATGTAACGCTATATAAACAAAATCAAAGAAATATAAGATACATGATTATTTCATTAGATGCTGAGAAAGCATTTGACAAAATTCAACACCCCTTCATGATAAAATCTTGGATAGATCAGGATTCAAGGTCCATACCTAAACACAGGTATGCTTCATTTGCAACTAGAGATCAGCATGTAGAAGAATGCAAATCAATCCATTCTTATCCCCCTTGTACAAAGCTCAAGTCCAAGTAGATTAAAGACCTCCATATAAAACCAGATACACCAAACTAATAGAAGAAAAAGTGGGGAAGATACTCGAACAAATGGGCACTGGGGAAATTTTCTTGAACAGAATATCAGTGGCTTATGCTGTAAGATCAAGAATCGACAAATGGGATCTCATAAAATTGCAAAGCTTCTGTAAGGCAAAGGACTCTGTCATTAGGACAAAATGGTAACCAACAGATTGGGAAAAGATCTTTACCAATCCTACATACCATAGAGGGCTAATATTTAATACATATAATGAAATCAAGAAGATTTCATTTTATTTTATTTGACTCCAGAGAGTCAAATAACCCTATTAAAAATGGAGTACAGAGCTAAACAAAGAATTCTCAGCTGAGGAATGTGGAATGGCTGAGAAGTGCCTAAAGAAATGTTCAACATCCTTAGTCATCAGGGAAATGCAAATCAAAACAACCCTGAGATTCCATCTCACACCAGAGAGAATGGCTTAGATTAAAAACTCAGGTGACAACAGATGCTGGAGAGGATGTGGAGAATGAGAAACACTACTTCATTGTTGATGGGACTGCAAGCTGGTATAACCACTCTGGAAATCAGTCTGGCAGTTCCTTAGCAAACTGAACATAGTACCTGAGGACCCAGCTATACCACTCCTGGGCATACATCCAAAAGATGCTCCTGCATATAACAAAGACACATGCTCCACTATGTTCATAGCAGCCTTATTTATAATAGCCAGGAGCTGGAAAGAACCAAGATGTCCTTCAACAGAGGAATGGACACAGAAAATGTGGTTCATTTACACAATGGAGTACTAATCAGCTATCAAAAACAATGACTTCATGAAATTCATAGACAAATGGATGGAACTAGAAAATATCATCCTGAGTGAGGTAACCCAGTCACAAAACAACACACATGGTATACACTCACTGATAAGTGGATATTATCCCAAAAGCTTGGAATACCTAAGAAAAAATTCACAGATCTTAAGAAGTCCATGAAGAAGGAAGACTAAAATGTAGATGCTTCATTCCTTCTTAGAAAGGAGAATAAATTACTCACGAGAGGAAATACAGGGACACAGAGTGGAGCAGGGACTGAAGTAAAGGTCATCCAGAGATTGCCCCACCTGGGGATCCATTCCATATGCAGGCACCAAACCCAGTCACTATTGCTGATGCCAAGAAGTGTTTGCTGACAGGAGCCATAATGGGTGACTCCTGAGAAGCTTTGCCAGAGCCCTACTCACACAGATGAGGATGGTTGCAGATAACCATCGGACTGAACAAGGAACCCCAATGGAGGAGTTAGAGAAAAGACTGAAGGAGCTGAAGGGGTTTGCAACACCATAGGAAGAACACCAATATCAACCAATTAGACCCCACCAGAGCTCCCAGGGACCAAACCACCAACTAACGGGTACACATGGAGGGACCTATGACTCCAGCCACATATGTAGCAGAGGATGGCATTGTAATTGTGTAAACCTCCAAATGGACCAAATGCTTCAATGTCTGACATTAAATTACAAAATTATTTACTTCAAGAAAACATAAAAGTGTTTCAAAAAATTCGCCCAGAAAACAATGTTAAAAGTTGAGATCCAAGTTGAGATTACAAGAAGGAAAATGTGGCACTTGTTTTTTAAGTCTGGATTACCTTGTTTAATGAAACTGTTTCCAATCCTTATGTTTTTTCCTATGAATTAAATAATTTTTAAAAATGTATTCCTGAGTAATTTTTATTGTGTATTTGTATTATATACTCATCTGTTAATGGCCACAACTATGCTGATTCTACTTCCTTAACACTGAGAATAGAACATCCGTCAACATGGACAAACACCTCTTGTGTAGTCTCCTAGTTCATAGGTTAGTGATACTTTTAGTTTTTGAGAAATTGCAGATTTCTCAAGTAGCTGCCGCAGTTTACACTCCCACCAACAATGAGTAAGGATTCCTCTTTTCCACACCTTTTCAGCATCTTCTTTGTGATGATATATATATGGATTTCTTTGCATAGTTTAAATGCTAACAGCTTGTCTGAAGTGAAGCTGGCAAAGATTCTCTCCCAATCTGTAGGTCATTGCTTCATTCTGGATCCCTTTGTACACAGAAGGCTCTTATTTCATTTAAGCACATTTGTGAATTCTTGAGTCTATTTTCTGTGCTATTAGGGTTCTGTTCTCAAATTCCTATCTATTAGTATTCCCTGTTACTGGTTCAGCCTTTCAGGTTTTATCTTAAGGTCCTTAATGCAGTTTAAACTTAGTATTGTTCAGGACGAGTGATAACAGACCTAATTTTATTCTTTGCAGGTAACCAGTTTTGCACAGAGTCATTTTGGGGTCTTATTCAAAAAGTTGTGGTCTTTCAAGTCCTTCAATATTGTTTCATGAAATCGGGGACCCCATGATTTGGTGCATGAGTGTTTACAATGGATATGTCTTCATATGATAATTCTTCAAACTGAAGAATAGCATTAACAAAATAGTACTAAGCATTATCCTAGAGTTATTTCTTGACCAAAGTGGAGACTCTTAGCATAGGTGTCCACTCTTCCTTCTCATTCAGTATTGTTAACTAGCTAGTGTAGTGAGCACAGAAAACCACATGAGAGGCAGATAAAGGGGGAGGGTAGAAAAACCCGAGTCTGCTCAGTGACAAGCATTTACATCTGGGTTTATACAGTAAATAGAAGGGAATTTAATTGAAGTTAAATAGGAAAGGATATTAATTCAATCATATGAAGAGAAAGGTGATATACATATACATACCTACAGAGGTATCGAGATCCACAGAAGGGAAGAATAAATGGAAATTGCTTAATTTTTAAAGTATGCATAGATGAATAAATATAGGCCTTTGATCTCAAAAACAAACAAGGAACAAAGGCAGGAGATGGGGAAGGAACCCTGTATCAACAGACAATAATAATTGTTTAAGATTGCCTTAACTGCTTAGTTGTTTTGACTGTCAAGGTGAGGGTGGATTTAAGTTTGGTGGTATTAATATTGCTGATCCTCTGGAGAGAGGCACAATGTAGCAAGTCAAGAGAAACAAAGGCTGCTATTTTGAACCCATGGATTTCAGGTTACCAGACAAAGGACATACTGTTTTGCGAGAGAGGCTCTGTTTTTGTGTTAACAGGAAAGAAAAGGCTGTGGACCCCTTCCAAAATGCTATGGACCAGATAGGATGGGGAAGACCCCTGAAGATACTGGCTACAGACAAGAAAGAAAAATTCAAGATGAGCAAACAGGACAGGTAACAGGATTTGCTGATTGTTCCACAAGGGAACAGGACGAAACTGGCTCAGACAAAAATGTCTCTAGCCAAAACTTCAGTTAAAATTACCAATAAATCATGTTGATTATGGAATCCTTAAGACTCATCACACCCTATAAAGGATTTATCACAATTGGTTACTGATCAAATTAAGTCATAAAAAAGACAGTTCTTTCACCTGCTCAAACAAGGAGCAAAAAATTCATCCTTAACTGATCTGTGCACATTACAATCCATACAAATATATTTATAGTCATAAAAATTTGGTTGTAAGATTTATAGTGTAAGAATGAAACATAAGGATGAAGCTCTGGCAAGATTCATCCTCAGGGACATTGAAATGACCTGCTCTTCCAGCTCTACCTGATTTTGCCTTACCTGATGCTGCTTCCAGAGACTTGCCTCCACAATAGCTTCAGGAATACCTGGTGATTCCCCATGACCTTTTTACATATAGCCTTCCCGATGGATCCAGTCAGAGGTTCAGTCAAGCCCTGAACTTTCTAGGCATACAGAGACTGGATAACAAGTGCTAAAGCTAGCTTTCTTAAGTCTAAATAATTTTGCCAATTTCTCTTCCCTTTCCCACACCTTAAAAAAATTCACCTCCCCAATTCAGCACAAGGCAACAATGGAGAGTTGTCATTCTGATTCCTTGGGTTTGGGTTTCTGGTTATGGTTATTTTATAAGTTACAGATAGGTTATCATTTTAAGGCATAATTTGGAGATGGTCATAATTCTGGATAGGGAGGAAACTAAATAGAGAGCTTTGACTTAGGGATTTCTGTCTTGTCTTTCCTCTTCTCTATCCTTTCTTATGTAAAGGGAAGAAAGAAAGGAAAAAAGGAAGATAGAGTAATATTATAAAAAAATTAGATAATGAAAATGGATTACTAAATTTATTCTTAAAACATTTTATAGCCATGATCTTATATTGGTAGAAATCTTTATACATTTTGATATAGAATTGATATTGTATTTTCTTACACTGGTACAGAATTTATATACTGTTACAGGGTTAAGGTTTTCATTAGCATAAATTTTTATATATTGATGCAAAGTTTAAAATTAATATTGTTACTCGTGCCTATGCAACTCATTTAAGAACACAAGGCTTAGCCGCTGTCCTTCTATAGCTGCCACTACAAACTGTTTAGGATGATTAAGTAATGCGAGTTACGGGCCAGATAATAAACTCATCGTCATATTAGATTCTTATTTAATTATAGTAAGGTGTTTCCAACATTATTCAAATAGAAATAGCTAAGAGTAGTCAAGGTTTAACAGTTCAGATATACTTTATATAGTTAGAGAGTCTTCAAAAGCATCAGAAATCCACAAATGTGGCATTTAAAAACATTACTAATAGATTTTTTTTGACTCAAAGGCATGTCTGCTCCTGATCATACCCCCATCCCACTTCAAAGAAGATACTGAGTATCAGTACCTCATATGGAGTTGCTACAATTGTGGCAAGGTAGCCACTGGGCAAGAGTTTCCCTAATTCATCTGCAGACAAAAAATACTGTTTAGGAAAGAGCACACGATGTGGGATAGTCAACAGAGTCTTAGCTCTGCCAAGATAAGATAGTCCTTCATAATTCCTGCTTCACTTAAGATTTGTCAAATGGTTCTGGGCCAGAAGGCAAAGAGAGATGTTCCAACATTATAAGTAATATGGGGACTGTCCAGGCAGCCAGCTGTCTCTACAAATTGTTTAAGATTTTGAAGCTTTATTTTTGGGCTTCCTACATATTCAGGTAATATTTAATTTATTCTCAGATCTCTGGTGGGATTGAAGACTAGTTATAGTCTCATAATCAAACTTATGTTGTTTATCATTAAGGAAGATTATCTAATTTGAAAGGATGGTTTTCAGATGGTAGTACAAGTTAAAATCAACAATCCACATACAGAATTGCAAACTCTAAGTTAGGATAGATGATAGAATAATTTATCTAAACTGCCAAATATGATAGACTGGATGTTAGAGGCACATATCATATTTACAATTTGCATAATTGTTATAATTATGTTCAACGTTTATCTGAGAGAAAAGAGCCTTTTAAATGGACAAAAGGGGGAATGTAGTGGGTTTAGCTGAATGCTGCTTATATAATGTTAATTTGGGTCCCCAAAATTGTTTGTGTGACAATGAGAATCTACACGTCAGCATGTAAGATACTGGGGTGTCCTGTCCCACGTTGGTTCTGATTGGTAAATAACATTGCCAGCAGCCAAGGGCTGGGAAGGGCAGACAGGGGTGGGATGTTTAGGATTCCTGGGTTAGGGACAGAGAGGAAAGAGGAAGGGGAAGATCCGCCATGTCATAAGAAGGCGAGGAAAGATGCTCTGCTTGAGAAGCTGTGGGACAGAAAGCATAACTGCCATTATGTACAACCAGGGAAGAGGGGCCCCAAGAGAGCAGCAAAGACGGAATATAGATCTAACTGGGAATATTGGAGGGAGGTGGGCTAGCCATGTGGAGTTTAGGAAGTGGCCCAGCCATTGAGCTATTCTAGGCATATCAAAATATAAAGGCTCTGTGTGTGTTGTGTGTGTATGTGTGTGTGTGTGTCTCTGTGTGTGTGTGTGTGTCTGTCTGTGTGTGTGTGTGTGTGTGTCTGTGTGTGTGTGTGTGTGTGTGTGTGTCTGTGTGTGTGTGTGTGTGTGTGTGTGTGTGTGTGTCTGTGTGTGTGTGTGTGTGTGTGTGTGTGTGTGTGTGTGTGTGTGTGTGTGTCTGTGTGTGTGTGTCTGTGTGTGTGTGTGTCTGTGTGTGAGTGTCTGTGTGTGTGTGTGTGTCTGTGTGTCTGTGTGTGTGTGTCTTTCATTTAGGAACCCAGAACACTGGGGCCGGTAGTGAGGAATGCACCACAACCACTGGATCAATTTAAATATTTAATTGGGTTCAACTACACAAGCACATACATGCCACAATCAAATGAAATGCTTGCTGATGTGAAAGAAAAGAGAAAGTCATTATTGAGGGCATATTCAGCACAAATATAATAGGTATAAGACTTTCTCTCTCTTCAATATGAATACATGATAAAAATAAACTATCTTTCTCCTTTACAAGATAGTAAAGGGAATGTAAGTTAGAAAAGATCAAAAACAGAATTACTTCCTCTTCTGGGCAAAGATTATAAATGCACTGTGTACAACTGAAAACCATTCACCCATGACACATGCTTGTGAGGATGGACTCCTAACACGTTTGGTATTTTAAAACCAGTCAGTTCATACTGTTCATTATAGTTTATATAATTATTTCATTGTTACTGAATTTTCATTTTTCTGATTTACAACTAGATTAAAACACTTTTTCCTATTTCTCTTCTGTAATGTGCCTGTTAATGTCTTTAACCCATTTTCTATTGGTTGTCCTTTACTTGTTAACATGTAATTCTTTACATTCTGAGGACATTAATTCTGTCATTAAGGCCTCTAATAGCCAACTCTTCTTAGTCTACACTGAAACTGAGAAGGTGTGTACTTAGAAATAAAATATTTCTCTCAAGTATCCCTTGGTTTGTTGAGAATCAGACATGAAAGTTCTTGGTGAAAAGAAACAAATTTCATGCCCCACTCAGCGTTCATAACAAAGCAAAAAAGGTCGCTCTGTCTGAATGCTGGCAGAACTAATAAGAACAGTCCCAGATATATAGGATGTAAGCGTGTGCTCTTTCTATGGCTCACAATATCACCCCTTTCCTTTTAAAACTCTGGGTACCTTATTTTTATTCTGGATATCTTGTGCTTGTCCAGGCACTGAACTGAGTTTGCAGGGTTATGCTGTTGTTACACTAGTGCAGACCTGAGTAACACCTTCTGGTTTTCAAATTCAATCTAAGAGCATTATTCCTAAACTGTCAGCCTCAATAATATTTATCAAAACATCTATAAATCCAACAAGAAATCAATAGTATGGATTACAGTGCAGTCATACAATGGGGTGTTAATTACTATTCTTCAAGGCTGAAAAAGCTGATATATGCAAAACTATTTGTTTTGAAAACAATGTTTACAAAGGAATATATTCATATTCTATAGTCATATTAAAAGTTCTACTTTTCCTTCAGATATAGAAAGCTATCACTAATATAACTCATGTTATTATACATATGAGCTGCTAAACCAAAGAAATTGTCCTTTTGCTGAACTATCAGACAGCTGAGGGCAGAGCAACTGAGGATCTGAAGTCCAAGGCTGAGTCCTCTAAAGAGTGTGAGGAACTGGAACACTATCTCACTTATGGCAGCTAGTGGGAAAGAGAGAAACCAAGAGCTGCACACATGGAAATGGACACACAGACACAAGCAGTGAACTGACAACTATGATATGGGCCAGTGTGACAATACAGAATCCTAAGAAGTCAAGAGCATAGTTGGACTCAATGTCCCAGATATCTAACAGGTACGCATTGGAAGACCTGGGGTATGTGACAGAACGGAAAGGATCATTTCCCAAGTAGTATAGCCTCGGAAAATGGGAGCTGTTACCACTATGGAAAATAAATAACACCTGAGTAGGATCGAGCTCCCACAAAACCAAAGTCTTCATGATAGACAGAACTATAGCAAATACTATTGTAGGAACTGAGGACCAACTGCAGTAGGAAAAGAGGGTCCAATTAAGACTGTACTCCAAGTGGATGAGAAAGAAACAGTGCTGGGCCCACCTTTACAATGGGCCAACACTGTTACAAACCTCTTATTACTGAGTGGGGACAAGAAACCTCTCACAACAGAACTGCCACTGACCTAGGAGAGAGATGGAGGTGGACTGGGAGAAAATAAAATGGATGTGAGGGTAGAAATAGATCTCATAAATATGAAATTAATAGTGTATTTATTTTTAAAGTATGTATGTACAGGTCAAGAAACGGGAATGGGAAAGAAGAGATTTTGAGAGGCAGATGAGGTAACAGAGTAGATACGGCCTGAAAGCAGAACCAGTACTATTGGTGAAGGAGAAAGGGGAATCAGCAGAGTAGGTTCAAGGAAAGCAGGAGGACAATAAGGAGGTGCTGTCTGTCTTCTGATGCTAACTCCGCTTCTTCATGAAGGGACGCTCCCTGCAAGCAGCGCCTGTCTGCTCAGGTGGCCTCAGTGAACCTTCTCCCTGTTCTGGCTGCTCTATCAAGGTCAGAGCCTGTGACTAGGCAGTGGAGGGAAAAGGTGGGAACTGAAGGCTTGAGAGTGGGTGCAGGTAGAGAGGCAGAAGAGCATGAGAAGAAGACACAAGAAGGAGAGGGGGCTAAAAAAGAGGAGGAAGCCATGATGGACCAGAACCTCAAGTAACAAGAGGTCTTACAGATGAGGAATAAATTAGTATAGTGTAATATCTGCCCAATCTAGGCTTATAGCTTATAATTATAACAACTGGATTATATGTTTTTTATATGGACTTATCGGGGTTGGAAATCCCAGTAGCAGAGAGGAGGATGTAAAAACATTATGAAAATGCTTAATAAAATCCATTACTTTAAATACTAACTTTTAAAAAAATTGAAAATAAAAACTTAATATAAGAAAAAGTATATATAAATTCTTAAAAATGTATTTCCACATTTAAATTTTCTTTACATATCTCTTTCATTCATTTCTTATTAAAAATATCTGAGCGCTTACTACTTTCAGAAAGCACTGTGGAGACAGTCTTTGATGGCCCTGCGGACTCCTGATCCACACTGCTCCACCTGTTTCTGTGGGACAGGTCTCTGACATCCCACAATGTCTCATCATTGTCACTAGAAGAAAAACACATAATTTGTACATTTAGAGAAGAATCTCTAATAACCTCATTGCTCAACAGAGAGCCACCTTCATTCCATTCCAGCCGAGTATGGCTACTCTTGCCATGTGTAACCTGCTCCCTCCCAGGGAACTCTAAACTTAACACCTGATCATCTGCCCTCCTGCGCTGGGCTTGCAAACCTGGGACCAGTGCACCTATCCATCCTGTCCTCCCTGAGCTGGGACAACAAGTAAGGGCATAGCTGGGACTCTCAGAGCAAGCTAGAAGCCACCGCTCTGTCCTCAGACAGCCGCCATCACCGTCCCTGAGCTCACTGCAGCCATCCCTCATGTAGTTGGGTAGAATTACCTTCCTTCCTCCTAGAAGGTGCAAACCAGAACTTAAGGTTAACTTGTGTTTAGAGTATATTAACCTTCCTCATCACTCTGTATCTGCTTCCTGTTCGGAATTAATCCAACTCTGATTTGTCTGTTTTCCAATAACTCATTATCTACATTTTCTTTCATATCCTAAAGTATTCGATTCTCCATCTGTCGAGCTAACAAGTGTTAACAAGTTTTTAAGTGACTATATTCGTTCCCTGTTCCCTCTCCGACCTCTCACTACTGAGTTAACTGTCTGTGCACTTGGCTCCTACACTTTCGTTTGCAGTCTCACTTAGCAAATCTTCCTCGTTTCATGTCTGGACTTAATTCTCAATGTCTAGAAAAGTTCTTCCTAAAATGAACTATGGTTATAAGGCCACACAGAAAAGACCCTTGGCTGCACACAAACAGTATGATAGCTGCCTACTTTCACCATCTTCCAGTGATCTTTTACTTGTACTTCATGCTTTAACCATGTCTTTTTCTTTGGTTCTGAAGGACATTTTTATTATTTACTATTCCCTCTTCATCTTTGGAACCATTGTAAACATGATTGATGTGCATTTCCTACCTTTCTAAACCATCCTCCTTTCTCCTTCAGTAACTTTCAAGGTAGGGGTTGGCATAAAGTATAGGACAGAGGACAAGCAGACTGTCAGAGGAATGGACCTGCAAATATAACTGCTTCATTTTAATTTTAATAGACAAAAATATAAAGGCTTAGAGCCACACATCCTGAGTTCCTTCACTCCAGCCCACACTAGATCTTTAGTTTTCAATCTCCTCTTCTCCAGCTTTCTGTTATCCCAACCCACACACATCATTTCATTCTCGACACAACTCTTGCCATTAGTAAGATATCTTCACAAGCCCTTACTTTTCTCAAACATCTCTCACATCTGAAATTTTCTCCCCTCTTTTTACCTGCTAGGTTTCTATTTACTTAAATTCTAAATCCAGAATTATATCTCTTTCCAAAAGGTTTACGAGGGGCTGGAGAGATGGCAGTTAAAAGTGCTTAGTGCTGTTGTAGAAGACCTAAGTTTGCTTCCTAGTACTCACACCCACCTCCAATTCCAACCTCAGAGGATCTGACACCTGTGATCACCATGGACCTGCACACCTAAGGACAGATACACATGCACACATGCACAGATACACATGCACACATGCACAGATACACATGCACACATGCACAGATACTCATAATTAAAAATGAAATCTTTTAAAAGTTTTTTAAAAGTTTGTGAAAAACTTTTCTGTAAATAGTTATAAACTTTCTATAGCATAGTCTTTGCATTTTGACTATATAATATTCACTGTGAAACCATGTCTTTTTATGTCTGTTTGCCTAATTAAACTAAGATCTGAATGGCAATGGTATATATAGGCTCACCAGACAATGTGGCCTCAAAATACCTTGGAATCACTATTATATTTTTGTTCCTTTAATGCACTTGTGAATGTGATACACATACATTTTACACAGACACACGTGAAAAATATTTACATTGTTTTAGAGTAGTATTTTAATGAATATAGCCAATGTTATTAGTAAATCTCTCTAGAAATACACCCTAGTCAAACAGGTTTTGATTTAATATACAATACCTAAAATTAGACATTTGACAAGAAAGTTTTAGAAAACCCCTGTCCTTTTGTTTTTCTTCAGACACAGTTCTAAGAATTTACCATTCTACTGGTACCATTAATTAAAAATAAAATTTTTATCTATTTAATAAAAACAGATAAACAATTTAAGGAATCTAAATGTGCACTGAGCTTTATGTTACTTCTAAAACACTGTCTCCTTCCAGAGCTCTACACACATTTACACAAAAGCTTGGTATCTACTGAGATAATAAAGACATTACATCTTTTGAGAAATTATTTTTCTTATTAATATCCTAAGAAAGATAAATAATGTTTAGAAAGAATTGCATCATGAAAAAACAATCAGATATTGAGGTTCTTTAGCACCACGTCCATTTAGAGGAGCAGGCATGAAGAACATGCAGAGGCCAAACAGAGAGCACTGGGTAAATACGGTGTTTACCTTTCTACAGGCTCTGGAAAAACAAGCTCATACTTATTCGAGAATGACATATGGTGGGAGGGTTTTACACTCTCTGAATTCACTTTATTCCCAAAAACCTATAGACATGAGAAAGAAAACAAATTATAGGCACAATTTTAGGAAAATATAGTTAAAAGAAATATGATTGGTACAGTACAATCGTATGAGTAATAAAATTTTTAATGATAAAAAGACACTTGAAATGTACAGACTTAGCAAATATTCCCTGATTTTTCAAAATAGAGTATAGAGTTCTATGTAAATACAAATAATAAACTTGAAACAGTCAAGTTATCTAAAGCCAATAAAAATTGGCTTTGTTTGGAAAATGTTGCTTATTACTACGAGCTAAAAAGAAATTTCTGTGAGTGCTTATGACATTCTACTTGCTGTGAGTATAAAGTTGTTCTTAGCACACGTTTATCTTTACTTTAGGATGTCCGCCATCTACATGCAGTAATTCTACAGGTGTCTTCGCTATGAGATCTTGCACCGCTAAGGGAAGACGGCCGCTCTTCTTTCAGTGACTCACAACGTTCTGTATTGTACCTGCCTCACTGGCAGACAACACTGAATTTAATTAATTACAAGATAAAAGTCACATAAAGACACTTTTCAAACCATACTTCAAAATCAATACAACTTCATTTTTAAAGAGGCAAATTATTCTAGCAGCTGTAGGATGGCTCAGGGCTTACGAACACTTGTTGTTCTTTCAAACGACCCAGGTTCAGCTCCCAGCACCCATCTGGCAGCTCACAACCATCTATAACTCTAGTTTGGTTCTAGGGGATTAAATACTATCTTAAATATTAAAAATTAAATATCATCCATGGATACAAGGCACGCACATGGATAACGATAGATAGATAGATAGATAGATAGATAGATAGATAGATAGATAGATAGATAGATCTCTGAGATATGTATATGTAGGCAAAATACATACATAAAATAAATAAATCTCTAAAAATGTTTTGAAAATTTCACAATCAAAATCCAGTTAAGTATTCAGCAAACTCTTCTACATGGATACAATTCAAACTGAAGGCTCTATCAGGTCTCTGGCTGTGAACTGAACTTAGCTAACAATCAATAAGAAGAAGAGAAACACAATCTATATCAAGACAGCGGGCCTTTTGGAGATTGCTCAAAGAATCAAAGTAACAACAAAATGAAGAAAAGGTTGGGTAATTTTTTTCTGAGGAGCCTAAGTTTTTTACTCTATACCCGTGCTAGATAAAGTGAACACAGTTATATTAGGAGCAAGGTCTTTTCTCTGCTATGGAAGAGCCATATAGTCACGGCCCAATTACTTCACCTTCCTAGGCCTCAGTTTCTTCACAGCTAAAAATGAGAAACAGACAAAAATTTAACCATTTTCCAGTTCAAATTTACAAGTCTATAAACACAATTCCTAAGCGACATCATACTCAAAAGGAAAGCAAGTAGTTTCAGTATCGAGCTGTCTTATGAAATACAAGTAAATTCTGGTAAAGCGAGTTAATCTCCCCTTACATATTCCAGCAGCCATCCAGGAATGCTCTGAGATACTACTTAGAAGCGGAAAACATATCAAAACTCTTCCTACAATGCCGTAAATCTTGACAAAATAAACAAAAACTGAATCATAAAATGTATTCCAATTTATAAAGGAACCAAGTTGAACATGGTGGTACATGCTTACAATTCTAGGATATAGGAGAGGGAGGCAGGGAATCATGAGTTCAGAGTCAGCCTATGCTAATAAGGAGACACTGTTTTAAAATAAAATATACACGGGAACCAAATAAGGTTACATAAAGCTAATTTTTAAAACAAAAAATTTCAAAACATCAGAAGTATTCTGTATGTGTGGCTAACAATGATCCCAGAAATCACAGCTACTGGATGAGGACTCCAGTGCCAGGGCTGGGCTGTTTCCCACAGGTTGTTACTCAGAGACATTCCTAAACCCAAAGCAGCACAGGCGAGTGCCGCTGTGGTCCGTTGCTCACTACAAAGCGATGATGTTAATCCTCCTGCTGAAGACCGGAACACTCCGGTTGTACTGCACACAGAAACCCAGCTCTGACTGAGATGGGGGCTGCCTGCTGGCTTGTGCTCACAGGGCTGAGGAAGTGTGAAGGGTGGATGTGGGAGATGCCATCAGTAATCCTGCTGAGCCACAGACACTGCAGGCTATACTTCTGACTCGTCAGCAAAGACTGTCTGTCCACAGGTACAACAGTGGCATGTCTGTCCTGGGGGTAGCTAACTACCTGATTAGAACTAAGGCCTATTCCAGGGAGCAAATCATATTTTATAAATATGGTCAAAAGCCTGAGGCTGGAAATGTCCTAGATCCTAGTAGGGAAGCTACAGCTACTGTTTGGATAAATGTATACAATGTGTTCATCAAATTACCTTCTCACTGACTCTTTATTCCGTATATTAGCTTATCCCTTATACTGCTGTGCTTGGTCAAGGAAGCTTCGTTCTGTGATAGGCAGTAAAGACACCAGAGACTCCCAATAGACTGACTGTTAAAAGCAAGTTACTGTTGGATAAACATGAATGGAGTGGCTATCACGGTGTGGCTTGGGGAACACAGGCATAGACAGGCATTAAGAATACAAGAGCTAGAAAATACAGTAATGTAGAACGCTGCCCCTGGGCATGACTCAGGCATGGCACCCTTCAACTCAGCATCCAGGCCAACCTGCACAGACAGGAAGTTCCACGTCTGTATGCACTGAACCTGTGGAATGGTTATTAGTGACTACTTTTACATATGTCTATAAAGAAAAAGAGCACGTGGGGCAGAGGAAAATACAAACGTACACTTTGGAGGGGAAAAGAAGCACCAGTAAACATGACGCTGCCCCACAGAATGGAGAAGAGAGAGTAACTGCTGAGGAGACCAGAGCTGTTCAGGAGATACCCAGTCTGCCCTGAAACAAAGAGAACGGGGCCTTGGAAACATCCCGTCCAGCTAAGCTTCCAACTAGGGAAAAAAGGCCTAGGGATAGGACATGATCAAAATACAGTCTATGAGTGCATGAAAATGTCATAATGAACCCATTACTCTCTATAGTTAAGATGTGCTAATAAAAAAAAGCTCCTGGAGACATTCTGTGAGGTTGCTCACTTTCAAATCATTTTTTTTTTTTTTTTTTTTTTTTTTTTCCTTTTGCAGTTCTTTTTTTATTTAGGATTTTTTGAGATTTTTGTGTTTTCATATGAAGTTAAGATTATTGGGTTTTTTTTTTTTCTATTTTTTTTTTTTATTAACTTGAATATTTCTTATATACATTTCGAGTGTTATTCCTTTCCCGGTTTCGGGCAAACATCCCTCCCCCCTCCCCTTCCTTATGGGTGTTCCCCTTCCCACCCCGCCCCCATTGCCGCCCTCCCCCCAACAGTCTAGTTCACTGGGGGTTCAGTCTTAGCAGGACCCCGGGCTTCCCCTTCCACTGGTGCTCTTACTAGGATATTCATTGCTACCTATGAGGTCAGAGTCCAGGGGCAGTCCATGTATAGTCTTTAGGTAGTGGCTTAGTCCCTGGAAGCTCTGGTTGCTTGGCCTTGTTGTACATATGGGGTCTCGAGCCCCTTCAAGCTCTTCCAGTTCTTTCTCTGATTCCTTCAACGGGGGTCCTATTCTCAGTTCAGTGATTTGCTGCTGACATTCGCCTCTGTATTTGCTGTATTCTGGCTGTGTCTCTCAGGAGCGATCTACACTTCTGCACTTCTTTGCTTCATCCATCTTATCTAATTGGGTGGCTGTATATATATGGGCCACATGTGGGGCAGGCTCTGAATGGGTGTCCCTTCAGTCTCTGTTTTAATCTTTGCCTCTCTCTTCCCTGCCAAAGGGTATTCTTGTTCCCCTTTTAAAGAAGGAGTGAAGCATTCACATTTTGATCATCCGTCTTGAGTTTCATTTGTTCTAGGCATCTAGGGTAATTCAGGCATTTGGGCTAATAGCCACTTATCAATGAGTGCATACCATGTATGTCTTTCTGTGATTAGGTTAGCTCACTCAGGATGATATTTTCCAGTTCAACCATTTGCCTCACGAATTTCATAAAGTTTTTTTTTTTTTTATAGCTGAGTAATATTGCATTGTGTAGATGTACCACATTTTCTGTATCCATTCCTCTGTTGAAGGGCATCTGGGTTCTTTCCAGCTTCTGGCTATTATAAATAAGGCTGCGATGAACATAGTGGAGCACGTGTCTTTTTTTATATGTTGGGGCATCTTTTGGGTATATGCCCAAGAGAGGTATAGCTGGATCCTCAGGCAGTTCAATGTCCAATTTTCTGAGGAACCTCCAGACTGATTTCCAGAATGGTTGTACCAGTCTGCAATCCCACCAACAATGGAGGAGTGTTCCTCTTTCTCCACATCCTCGCCAGCATTTGCTGTCACCTGAGTTTTGATCTTAGCCATTCTCACTGGTGTGAGGTGAAATCTCAGGGTTGTTTTGATTTGCATTTCCTGATGACTAAAGATGTTGAACATTTCTTTAGGTGTTTCTCAGCCATTCGGCATTCCTCAGCTGTGAATTCTTTGTTTAGCTCTGAACCCCATTTTTTAATAGGGTTATTTGTCTCCCTTGGTCTAACTTTTTGAGTTCTTTGTATATTTTGGATATAAGGCCTCTATCTGTTGTAGGATTGGTAAAGATCTTTTCCCAATCTGTTGGTTGCCGTTTTGTCCTAACCACAGTGTCCTTTGCCTTACAGAAGCTTTGCAGTTTTATGAGATCCCATTTGTCGATTCTTGATCTTAGAGCATAAGCCATTGGTGTTTTGTTCAGGAAATTTTTTCCAGTGCCCATGTGTTCCAGATGCTTCCCTAGTTTTTCTTCTATTAGTTTGAGTGTGTCTGGTTTGATGTGGAGGTCCTTGATCCACTTGGACTTAAGCTTTGTACAGGGTGATAAGCATGGATCGATCTGCATTCTTCTACATGTTGACCTCCAGTTGAACCAGCACCATTTGCTGAAAATGCTATCTTTTTCCATTGGATGGATTTGGCTCCTTTGTCAAAAATCAAGTGACCATAGGTGTGTGGGTTCATTTCTGGGTCTTCAATTCTGTTCCATTGGTCTATCTGTCTGTCTCTGTACCAATACCATGCAGTTTTTATCACTATTGCTCTGTAATACTGCTTGAGTTCAGGGATAGTGATTCCCCTGAAGTCCTTTTTTATTGATGAGGATAGTTTTAGCTATCCTGGGTTTTTTGTTATTCCAGATGAATTTGCAAATTGTTCTGTCTAACTCTTTGAAGAATTGGATTGGTATTTTGATGGGGATTGCATTGAATCTGTAGATCGCTTTTGGTAAAATGGCCATTTTTACTATATTAATCCTGCCAATCCATGAGCATGGGAGATCTTTCCACCTTCTGAGGTCTTCTTCAATTTCTTTCTTCAGTGTCTTGAAGTTCTTATTGTACAGATCTTTTACTTGCTTGGTTAAAGTCACACCGAGGTACTTTATATTATTTGGGTCTATTATGAAGGGTGTTGTTTCCCTAATTTCTTTTCGGCTTGTTTCTCTTTTGTGTAGAGGAAGGCTACTGATTTATTTGAGTTAATTTTATACCCAGCCACTTTGCTGAAGTTGTTTATCAGCTTCAGTAGTTCTCTGGTGGAACTTTTGGGATCACTTAAATATACTATCATATCATCTGCAAATAGTGATATTTTGACTTCTTCTTTTCCGATCTGTATCCCCTTGACCTCCTTTTGTTGTCTGATTGCTCTGGCTAGAACTTCAAGAATTATATTGAATAAGTAGGGAGAGAGTGAGCAGCCTTGTCTAGTCCCTGATTTTAGGGGGATTGCTTCAAGTTTCTCTCCATTTAGTTTAATGTTAGCTATGGTTTGCTGTATATGGTTTTTACTATGTTTAGGTATGGGCCTTGAATTCCTATTCTTTCCAGGACTTTTATCATGAAGGGGTGTTGAATTTTGTCAAATGCTTTCTCAGCATCTAATGAAATGATCATGTGGTTTTGTTCTTTCAGTTTGTTTATATAATGGATCACGTTGATGGTTTTCCGTATATTAAACCATCCCTGCATGCCTGGGATGAAGCCTACTTGATCATGGTGGATGATTGTTTTGATGTGCTCTTGGATTGGTTTGCCAGAATTTTGTTGAGAATTTTTGCGTCGATGTTCATAAGGGAAATTGGTCTGAAGTTCTCTTTCTTTGTTGGGTCTTTGTGTGGTTTAGGTATAAGAGTAATTGTGGCTTCATAGAAGGAATTCGGTAGTGCTCCATCTGTTTCAATTTTGTGGAATAGTTTGGATAATATTGGTATGAGGTCTTCTATGAAGGTCTGATAGAATTCTGCACTAAACCCGTCTGGACCTGGGCTCTTTTTGGTTGGGAGACCTTTAATGACTGCTTCTATTTCCTTAGGAGTTATGGGGTTGTTTAACTGGTTTATCTGTTCCTGATTTAACTTCGGTACCTGGTATCTGTCTAGGAAGTTATCCATTTCCTGCAGATTTTCAAGTTTTGTTGAATATAGGCTTTTATAGTAAGATCTGATGATTTTTTGAATTTCCTCTGAATCTGTAGTTATGTCTCCCTTTTCATTTCTGATTTTGTTAATTTGGACACACTCTCTGTGTCCTCTCGTTAGTCTGGCTAGGGGTTTATCTATCTTGTTGATTTTCTCAAAGAACCAACTTTTGGTTCTGTTGATTCTTTCTATGGTCCTTTTTGTTTCTACTTGGTTGATTTCAGCTCTGAGTTTGATTATTTCCTGCCTTCTACTCCTCCTGGGTGTATTTGCTTCTTTTTGTTCTAGAGCTTTTAGGTGTGCTGTCAAGCTGCTGACATATGCTCTTTCCTGTTTCTTTCTGCAGGCACTCAGCGCTATGAGTTTTCCTCTTAGCACAGCTTTCATTGTGTCCCATAAGTTTGGGTATGTTGTACCTTCATTTTCATTAAATTCTAAAAAGTTTTTAATTTTTTTCTTTATTTCTTCCTTGACCAGGTTATCATTGAGTAGAGCATTGTTCAATTTCCACGTATATGTGGGCATTCTTCCCTTATTGTTATTGAAGACCAGCTTTAGGCCGTGGTGGTCCGATAGCATGCATGGGATTATTCCTATCTTTCTGTACCTGTTGAGGCCAGTTTTTTGACCAATTATATGGTCAATTTTGGAGAAAGTACCATGAGGAGCTGAGAAGAAGGTATATCCTTTTGCTTTAGGGTAGAACATTCTATAAATATCCGTTAAGTCCATTTGGCTCATGACTTCTCTTAGTCTGTCACGTCTCTGTTTAATTTCTGTTTCCATGATCTGTCCATTGATGAGAGTGGGGTGTTGAAATCTCCTACTATTATTGTGTGAGGTGCAATGTGTGTTTTGAGCTTTAGTAAGGTTTCTTTTTTTCGTATGTAGGTGCCCTTGTATTTGGGGCATAGATATTTAGGATTGAGAGTTCATCTTGGTGGATTTTTCCTTTGATGAATATAAAGTGTCCTTCCTTATCTTTTTTGATGACTTTTAGTTGAAAATTGATTTTATTTGATATTAGAATGGCTACTCCAGCTTGCTTCTTCTGACCATTTGCTTGGAAAGTTGTTTCCCAGCCTTTCACTCTGAGGTAGTGTCTGTCTTTGTCTCTGAGGTGTGTTTCCTGTAGGCAGCAGAATGCAGGGTCCTCGTTGCGTATCCAGTTTGCTAATCTATGTCTTTTTATTGGGGAGTTGAGGCCATTGATGTTGAGAGATATTAAGGAATAGTGATTATTGCTTCCTGTTATATTCATATTTGGATGTGAGGTTGTGTTTGTGTGCTTTTCTTCTCTTTGTTTTGTTGCCAAGACGATTAGTTTCTTGCCTCTTCTAGGGTATAGCTTGCCTCCTTATGTTGGGCTTTACCATTTATTATCCTTTGTAGTGCTGGGTTTGTAGAAAGATATTGTGTAAATTTGGTTTTGTCATGGAATATCTTGGTTTCTCCATCTATGTTAATTGAGAGTTTTGCAGGATACAGTAGCCTGGGCTGGCATTTGTGTTCTCTTAGGGTCTGTATGACATCAGTCCAGGATCTTCTGGCCTTCATAGTTTCTGGAGAAGTCTGGTGTGATTCTGATAGGTATGCCTTTATATGTTACTTGACCTTTTTCCCTTACTGCTTTTAATATTCTTTCTTTATTTTGTGCGTTTAGTGTTTTGACTATTATGTGACGGAGGTGTTTCTTTTCTGGTCCAATCTATTTGGAGTTCTGTAGGCTTCTTGTATGCCTATGGGTATCTCTTTTTTAGGTTGGGAAGTTTTCTTCTATGATTTTGTTGAAGATATTTACTGGTCCTTTGAGCTGGGAGTCTTCACTCTCTTCTATACCTATTATCCTTAGGTTTGATCTTCTCATTGAGTCCTGGATTTCCTGTATGTTTTGGACCAGTAGCTTTTTCCGCTTTACATTATCTTTGACAGTTGAGTCAATGATTTCTATGGAATCTTCTGCTCCTGAGATTCTCTCTTCCATCTCTTGTATTCTGTTGGTGAAGCTTGTATCTACAGCTCCTTGTCTCTTCTTTTGGTTTTCTATATCCTGGGTTATTTCCATGTGTTCTTTTCTTGATTGCTTCTATTTCCATTTTTAATTCCTTCAACTGTTTGATTGTGTTTTCCTGGAATTCTTTCAGGATTTTTTCGATTCTCTCTGTATGTTTCTACTTGTTCTCTAAGGGAATTCTTCATGTCTTTCTTGAAGTCCTCCAGCATCATGATCAAATATGATTTTGAATCTAGATCTTGCTTTTCTGGTGTGTTTGGATATTCCATGCTTGTTTTGGTGGGAGAATTGGGCTCCGATGATGCCATGTAGTCTTGGTTTCTGTTGCTTGTGTTCCTGCGCTTGCCTCTCGCCATCAGATTATCTCTAGTGTTACTTTGTTCTGCTATTTCTGACAGTGGCTAGACTGTCCTATAAGCCTGTGTGTCAGGAGTGCTGTAGACCTGTTTTCCTGTTTTCTTTCAGCCAGTTATGGGGACAGAGTGTTCTGCTTTCGTGTGTGTAGTTTTGCCCCTCTACAGGTCTTCAGCTGTTCCTGTGGGCCTGTGTCTTGAGTTCACCAGGCAGGTCACTCGCAGCAGAAAAGTTGGTCTTACCTGTGGTCCCGAGGCTCAAGTTCGCTCGCGGGGTGCTGCCCACGGGCTCTCTGCAGTGGCAGCAACCGGGAAGATCTGCGCCGCCTCTTCCGGGAGCCTCCGTGCACCAGGGTTCCAGATGGCCTCCGGTGTTTTCCTCTGGAATCAGTAATGTGTGCAGAGAGCAGTCTCTTCTGGTTTTGCAGGCGTGTCTGCCTCTCTGAAGGTTTAGCTCTCCCTCCCACGGGATTTGGGTGCAGAGAACTGTTTATCCGGTCTGTTTCCTTCAGGTTCCGGCAGTGTCTCAGGCAGGGCTCCTGCCTCTCCTGGGCCCTCTCCCACGGGAGCCCAGAGGCCTTATACAGTTTCCTCTTGGGCCAGGGATGTGGGCAGGGGTGGGCAGTGTTGGTGGTCTCTTCCGCTCTGCAGCCTCAGGAGTGCCCACCTGACCAGGCGGTGAGGTCTCTCTCCCACGGGTTTTGGGAGCAGAGAGCTGCTGCTTCGGAGGT